>NC_133327.1:608722435-608814935 GCF_042186555.1 Aquarana catesbeiana | reverse complement strand
ACCCGTCCCTAACTGTTGGAATAGCTTTGTGCCGGCTGGGGGGCACACATAAATGTGAGTGCACAGTTTTTACTTTGTGTTTATAATAAACAGTATTAACGGTATTGCGCGATGATCGTTTTTATTCATGTTTCATGAGGAACATTATGGTCCAATTATATCTGTTGAAGAAGTTCCCTTTGAGTGGAGTGGTTATCCCCATGAATGAACCAAAGGTGTAGTTTTAAAGGAATATCCGGTGAGTGGCCAATCTCACAGGTGGAGGTGGAGCACTAAGTCACTAGCACATTGTATTATTACAAGCGCACGCCAATCACGGCAATTGACAGAAGATTTGAACGCATCACTGGGAGACTTTGCTATTATGTGACACACATTATTGAATTATTGAACTTTTATAAATTTTATAATTTTTGATATGTAAAAAAATCTTTATTGATTGCATATGATCTTAGGTTGTATATGGAATAAGTTTGCACTTTATAGACAGGATATAAGCGTATTTAGATGGAAGCAGCGCATCCACACACATAGCAGGTACATACCAAATTGCAAAAGATTACCTGTGGTTTTAGAAGTACAGTGGTCCACAGAGGAGAGCATCGGTCCAGGCAGCAGGCAGGAATAAGGTCAGCGACAGCAAAAGCAATCATCCAGGCAGCAGGCAGGAATACTGTCCATAGTTCCTACAGGCAGAGATACTGTCAGCATAGCCAGAGCACAGTCAAAGCACAGGTCCAGGTAGCAGGCAGACGTGTCCCGGAAGAAATACTGTCCAAAGTCAGTAGAGGCAGCAGACAGATATATGGTCAACACAGCCAAAGTATTGGTCCAAACAGCAGGAAGAAACATGGTCCATAATGTCATGGGTCATTACAGGCAGCAATATGGTCAGCACAGCCAAAGTCTTGGTCCAGGCAGCAGGAAGGACCATCAAGCTTTGGGCCAGGGGGACAGGGGTAGAGGCTTCTCCCACCCAAATCGCTTTGAAGCTTCCGGGCAACCAGACCCTGTTCTGGTAGCACAGAAAACGAAAAACTGGTTTTCTCTACTTAGAGCGCTATTCTGAAGCCCCTCACATATGTGAGACCCCTGTGTACTAAAGTAAATGGCCAAAAGATCAATCCAAGTGGCAGGCAAAAACATGGTCAATTAACAGGCCAAGGTCGGTGCACGTGGAAGTCAGAGACGTGGTTTAAATCTGCAAGCAAAGACATCGTCGGTAAATAGGCCAGGGTCAGTTAATTAACATGGTAGCAGGCAAATGGGGAAATGGCAGTCTGGTAATAATAAAGGGAACTAATATTGTATGGATGTATGATAATTTTTGAAGCAATCTCCGATGCACAGCCCAGGTTGGGAGGGACATTGGGGACAATAATAGCTGGAATCTCTTCTTACTCCTCCTCTGCTGCATACACGGCATTTATTTTGGTGTCTTCTTCCAGATTCTGTGGGGGGAATGCTATAGGGAAAGTGTTGCTCATGAAGTCAACTCACACTATCAGAGCGAATGCTTCCTGGGGCGGGACCTTGTTGGTAAATGAGGGCAGTGACGATATCTTCAATATACTTGAGGTAGGTGATTTGTTGGTTTTGAGTTGCTTTTTGGTAGCAGACAAACGAATTGGGCCATATGAAACAGGTGAAACGCAACTTTCTTGTACCAATAACGGGACTTTCTGATTGATAAATAGGGCTGTAGCATCTGATCATTTCAATCCCCCCCCATATACATATTGTAGTCATGGACACATTCGGGCTTTACAACGGGGCCGCGTCTTCTTTGGATCTTCACCACGGTGTCATTGTGGATGGTAGAGAGGATGTGGACATTTTTCTTGTCCCTCCACTTCATGGCCAACACTTCCTCGTTCCTCATGAATGCTGATTCTCCGTTTTGCAATTTTTTTGTCAACAGATTTTGTGGGAATCCCTTACGTTTTTTTTTTTTTAAGGTACCGTAGGCCGGGGTTTTTTACTGTAAAGATGACAAAAAAGGGTCAGGCTGGTATAATAGTTGTTGACATATAAATGGTATCCTTTTTCAAACAGGGGGTATGCCAGCTCACAGACAATTTTCCCACTGGTTCCGATATATGTGGGGCAGTCACGGGGCTGGAGCTGGGAGTCTTTGCCTTCGTAGATCCGGAATGTGAAGACGTATCCATTGGCTCGATCACATAATTTATTTAATTTCAGCCCATACCTGGCTCTCTTGTTTGGTATATGCTGCTTGAAGTGCAGTCGACCAGTGAAATGTATGAGGGACTCGTCCACACAAATTTTTTTGGTCTGGGATGAAAACTTCTCTAAATCGATGGGAAAAGGATTAGTGGGCATATCTTGTACAATTTGTCATGGTTGGGATGATCTCGGGAGGGCAATGTGAATTGTCATTGAAGTGGAGAAAATGCATAATCATGTCGTATCTTGTTCTGAACATGACAGCGGAATATATGGGCATGTGTTGGATGGGGTTGGTGGACCAATATGCATGGACTTCGTTCTTTTTTGTAAGCCCCATATTGAAAGTAAGGCCCAAAAACAATTTAAATTCATCCAGTGTGACACATCGCCACTGGAACATGCGGGCGTAGGAAGAATTGGGGTTGGCAGCAATAAATTGGGATGCATACAAATTAGTTTGATCCACCATATTCTGCAGAAAATCTTGTGGGAAAAATAATCAAATTGAGAAAAATGTGTAGTGTCGGGCTGCACACTTGGCTGTGCAGTGAAAGGGGGGATGATAGTGGATCCTGAGTTGGCAGGCAACCATAAGGGATTTGCCTGGGCATCGGGAAGGTAGGACGGGCTGGATTCTTCGGGTTGGGCGTGTATTTCCAGTACTTGTACTGGGCTCCTCTTCCTGGGGACTGGCGCTGCTGGTGGTGGGCAGATCTTCTGATCTTGGTCCTGATCTCATTCTTTTGGAAGGGACGGTTTCCTCCGTGGACTCGGACTCTGATCCACTATCCTCCACTGGCTCGTATTCCGAACCCGAATCGGATGATGGGAGCTCCCCGCTGCTCTCATCATCTGACATGGCAAGAATATCATATGCTTCCTCAGGTGTGTAAACCCTTTGGGACATTATGGCAGTGTTTTTCGGCGGGCCTGTGTAATGGTACTGCTGGTGGTAGCAGTACCGATGGAGGTATTAGTGGCGGACCTGTGTGGTGGTACAGATGGCGGTATGGGTGGTGGTGGTACCGATGGCGGTACGGGTGGTGGTGGCAGTACAGGTGGTGGTGGTACCGATGGCGGTACGGGTGGAGGTGGTACCGATGGCGGCACTAGTGGCGATACTGATAGCAGCCTGTGTGACAGTATAGATGGTGGGCCTGATGGCATTACTAGTGGCGGTACTGGTGGTGGTACCGATTACTGGTAGCCTGTGTGGCGGTACCGATGGCGGTGGGCCTGTGACAGATGGGCTGGTTGACAGCTGGGCTGATTGACAAATGAGCTGATTGGCTGTGCTGTGTGACAGGTCCTCTTTATTGGGGGGGGCGTGTTGTGCACAGTACAATACAATACAATATGTCAGACAGACACTGATTTCCCTCACTGATCCCTGCTCTCTCCTCACACAATCCGAGTTTGATATGACAGGTGATCGGCTGTGACTTTGACACAGCCGATCACGTGATAAACAGCCAAATTCATTGTCTGTTTACCGTGATTGGGGAAGCGCTGTGTCGTCCCTGATCGCTGCACTACGCGCCCCCGCGGGCGCGCATCGGCATGTTATTCTGCTGGACGTCATATGACGCCCAGTCAGGATAACGCAACCACTTCCCAGATGTCAATATGCTATTGACCGGGCGGGAAGTAGTTAAAGAAGCTACTGCTCTGTTACCTAAAATATTAGGAGAATTAAATATATGTATGTATGTGTGTATATATATATATTTGTATGTGTATATATATATATATATATATATATATATATATATATATATATATATATATATATATAGAGTATTTCACTTCTGGTTCAAAAGTAGTGACAACATTATTTTGAGAAATGTAGGTTGATTTCTGATTTTTACTCCATTGACTTAAAGTCAATAAGTTTAATATCTCACAGTGACACCTTAGCTTATTGTTATACAGGGACTTCATTTTAGACCTGCAAATTGAATGCATTTTTTTAAGGGGGTTGCTGTTGGTTTTTATATTTGTTATTTTCTTGATCTTTGAACAAAAGAAATAGGAATACCTCTGATCTAGCAACAGGAGTGTAAAATCAAACTGTGCATTAACATAATCTTAAAGGGTTTGTTAACCTAGCACTTCATATTCCTGATATGTGCCTGCTGTACCATGTACTTGTATGAGGAAGTCTCCTGTTCTCTTTGTATTGCTTCCTTTATATGAAATCCCTGGTTTTCCTGCCAGTCCCTCTGCTTTCCTATTAAAAACTGACCACACTAAGAAGGAGAGCACACCGTAGTCAGTTCTCTAGCTACACTTGGAATTCAATATGCTCTCCTCCAATGATCAGACTTGTCCCGACAATCCCTCACTGCACAGCCATTCACTGGGGAGCTTAGTGTGCTCCTGGGTCTCCCCCCCCTGCTCTTATGCAGAGGGAATGTGATCACTTATAAGAAACAGGAAAACATTTATTTATATTTATTTTTTATCTATACAAAAATGTTTTTTCCTTTTTTATTTCTATTTTAAACTGAATGGATTGTTTTACAAGGTGATTGTTTGCAATCACTTTAAAATACGATGATGAGATGCTACACTAAAGCCACCAAGAGATAGATAAACGCAGTGGGTGACTGCCCACTCAATCTGTATAAATTCATTGGTTGGCTTTGAAATGCCACATCCCTATTTGAAAGCATAAAGAGAAGAAAAAAGTTTTTTTTTTTTACCTTCTTGATATGGGGGGATTATAACAGCACTAGTCCATATATAGCTCAAATATATATGAAGCGCACTACCCCCGTAGGAGCTGCTGGGTAGTTCTTTCTTTCCTGAAGTGTGTTCCCATTACCCCCTTTCCCTCACAGATAGACACGACAGACAGTCCATGAACATTTAAACTTTAGAACTTTATTTTGCTTCTGGTAGTCATTGCTGGATTGCATTGAAAGCCACTCTGAATAACTCCCAAAACATTTAGGCAATGTAAATACATCACTCCATCCAGAATATGTAAAGCCTTTTTCTAATAGAACTTCCATCTCGCACCTGGTTCCAAATATGTAATGAATCTTTCCTTCCTCCTGTTAGTCACTATTTCCTAACTGCACAGCACTTCTAATTTAATCTTCAAGGACGATACTCTGAATAAAGTCCAAGAGATGTGACTTTTTGGATTCCTCCAGGGTGTTAGTTCTCTAAGGCCCACTTCTATTCTTCTTCCTGGACCCGCATTCTAACCCCTTTAAAGTCTCTTAGAAGCTCTGTTCCCCTGGGTTACACTCACATGTGTTACCAAGCGACCATCCATGATTCCACAGAAGATCCTCTCCCAGTCCTTGTATCTGTCAGTAGTAGTGACCTCCATGTAAAATCTCCTGCTATCTCTTTTCCACATGCATATCCCCCCCTCCCCCGCAGGGGAGAGCACCAAAGCTGTACCAGTCTCTACATCCATCCTCTCTGGATCTCCAAACTCCCACAGACCAACTTCCCAAGGAGCATGTGACCTTGCCTTATATAGAAGTCCCACCTCTGCCCAAGCAAATTAATGATTGGCCCAGAGGGGTCTCCAAAAGACTGCCCGTCACTCCAGTCCTTTATTCCTCTCACTTTCCAGAACATTTCTTACAAATAGGTGGAAATTACACAGGCAGAGTGCAGGTGGCCACACCTTCCTCTACTCTAATCAACCTCCCATGCCAATCAAACCCACCAGCTTACACCACAGGGTAAAACACTGGTAATTTGGCCTATTTTTAAACCTAACTGTCTAATCTAGCACACACCTAAGTAGGTGGGCGCTACATATACATTTATTACAAAAATACGTTTTCTAAAAAATAAACAACACTTTCATTAAAACAAAACTTGTTAGTCAACCTATAGGTATTACACTAAACACACCTCATTAGAGCATACAGACTTATGTCCAGTTGTTTAATTTTAGGCAGTATATATTTTATCAGATTCTCTGCAGAACTCAATGCGTTTCTTGAACTTTGGCTCAGTCTGTATCTAAAAGATCATCTTTAGATGTCCAACCCTTTCAGGGATTTACCCTCTTAGATATGACCATAATATGGAAGGAAAACTATCAACAAGTCATTACTATTCCATGTTAGTCTATTTAATCTCCCAGCTTTACAAACCTAGATTGCATGTCTTTTAGGTCAGACAGTATCATAAAAGATTTTTTTGTAAGGTGATAACTTTTTCACATCATGACTTCCAAATCCTAAGCTTCACTGCCATGTTTGTGCTGACCACAGGCTTAATTATGCAAGATCCATGGGATTTTTCTGTAGAAACTATGATCAAACAGAAATCCAATGTCTTTACATCAAAGGATCATATTGCTTAAGACTTGTTTTCTTCTTTACCTTTATAATACATTGCATTATTAAATTCAATGGTAATGGTAAAGAAAGATAGCACACTGAGTCAGATATTAAATACAGCCAGGGAAATATGTAACACATGTCAAAACAGTGAAAAGGGAAAACGGTCAGCAGATGTCTCTGGATTTGTTCAGACTTAGAAGGTGGTCAGTATTACAACTTTTCATTCTTTCTAATGATGTGTTTAAATTGTTATTGATTTTACTCAGTAAAACACTGATCTTTAATCTTTAATATCCAATAGGAATTCCCTTATATGACTTAGTATAAGTATAGGCAACTTTGTTTACCATACATCAAGCATATGACAGGATTATCGTTCAGAGAAACAGTGGATAAAGTACAAACAATTGGTTAGGGTATGAAGAAAAAATAACCCTTGAGCAACTAGATGTATAGGATGCATACAAACAGTAGCCGAAAAATATATGTAAAAAAAAACTCACACAAAGAGATAAGAGAACCAACTCACCATACATGCTACAGTATATCAGTTTCTATGAAAAATTGAGAAAATTCCATATTGATGTGTCTTGTAGTTTTGATACAAATCATAGAAGTTAGTAGAATAGGGCATAAGAGCATTTTAAGAGGTAGAATTAGTGATCAGTGAGAGAAGAGTGTCACTGGTGTCCTGACGGTCAATTCAGGCACCCCAGATCTTTTCCACGGGTACCCTCTGCCCTTGTATGTCAGTTAATACGAAGGTAGGTTTTTATTAATCCATTTTTTTCACATACTAACATTAGGAGGTTCTTTGTGTATACATTGAAGTGTCACCATTTTCATTGCATAGTACAGAAGAATCCATAGGAAGTGCTTTTGTGTGGCACTGATATCCAAATCTTAGAAAATACCCAATAAATACTACTTGAGTTTACAGGAGTTGGGCCTACCCCCCCCCCCCCCCCTTTTGCCGGCAGAACACAATAGCTCTGTGGGAGGGATTTTCCCATCAATGCTTACTGTATTGATAGGGGAATCAACCGATTTTCTTTCCTATACCTCGTGGTTGTAGAAAAGAAAACCGCATCATGTATGGCCTGCATTACGGTGACAATGTTTTCTCATGAAAAAGTATGGGAAATCTGCTACAGGGACACAGACAGCAATAAAAGACTGGCAGGGGTTCAAACAAGGACTGGGTTTTCGAGGAAGAGGAGCATTTGTCTCCTGGGCCTGTACTAATAGGAAATGTTGGGCTAGTGACCCTGAGTTGAGTTTCTTCACCATTCTGACATTCATGCAGTCTGTGACACATGGTGGGAATTATATAGTCACCTGCTTCCTGTTCAGACCTGGATTTACATGTCTGACAACAAGAAGTCTTCATGCACCAATTTCCTTTGGCACTTTGAAAATTCATAGGGCCAAATGCCAACAGCCACAAAAGAAGCTGATGCTGGAAGTTGGGAAAAGGTGTCCTTGAACAGCACCCATTATTCACCGTGGCCACCACTGTTGCACAATTTAAATTGTATGCAGGAATTTGTGTTGACCATGAAAGGATGTTTGCTCCTCAGGCCACATTTTCCCAGTCCAGTACAGTCCTGTCCAGCTAGGGGCTTCTAGCTTTCCCTTACTCCACTGCAAAAAAAAAAAAAATTTTTTCCTGTGTTACTGTTGGAGATTTTCTGTAGGGCTAACCATAGATGGAGCAAATTTCTTTTCTGCAACCACGAGTTGCACAGACAGTGTTGATGGGGGAATCCCTCCCTCGGAGCAATTGTGTTCTCCCAGGGGAGCAGCCCCGTGGTGGCTAGCGATAATCACATGTAAAATACGTCAGGCTGGTTGTACCCAAGCTGATCGATAAATCAACTTTGGTACAATCAGCCTGCCCATACATGGTTTGAATCTCAGCTGGTTCCTGCTGAACCTGATGAAATTTGAACTGTCGATGTCAGGCTTAACTGTCTTGTGAAAAATTATCTCTCACACAATAAGTGATGATAATCTTTCTAAAGGACCCTCAGATAGCAGTAAAACTCCAATTTTTTTTTTAATCCTTCCCCACTCTGTCCAAGACAAAACAAAAACATATTTTGTTGCTTTGGGTTACTATTGTCGTGTATAAACCCACCATATTCTTTTGCGCTAATAAACGCCCATTTAGTCTAATGGTATAATCCATCTTACCTACGCTAATACATGCCCTTTCAGTATAATGCATCTGGGATCTTAAACCATGTCTCCCGCCTTTCCCCAGTAAACAGACATGACCACAGCTTATGCCCTCTCAGCGTGACCCCCCACCGAGCATCGCACTGCCTCTTTTATTCAAAGACAGCAAAAGCAATGACAGACAGGAAGCCCTGGCCCCAACAGCCAATCGCTTCCTCTATACAAAATGACATCACAGGAAATGACACTACACAGGAAATGACACTAACGGGGAGGGCATCCACAGGAGTGGGAGGGAGAAGTGTACATGTCTCATCCACTTGAGGCATGTACACTGCTCCCTGCTGGAGGGGGAGGTGGGAAGGGAATGAGGATGGCTGGTGCAGAATGCAAGGTGAATGATGTGGAAGTCGGGGTGAAAGATGTGGGGAGAGGGGTTAATGGGGGGTTTTGGAATCACATCCTGATGGCGATTAAATCTCAAAAGGTTTCTTAGCTTGGATTGTGTTTAAGTTGAGGTTCGGGGTTTGTAGTCTCTTTTTTGTTGTCATTAAAATATGTTTCTTAATTTGTTATCTTGTCAGGAAACGGTTTTCTTTACTTTCTGATGTAAGCATGCTTGTTTTTGTTTAGTTGTTTATTTTTGTGTAAATATGTTTTTATTAATGAGCTGTATGTTTGTATAATTTTTTAATAATAAAAAAAATAATTTGCACTGCTCCCTGCCCAGCCACACCCACCATCTTAGTCAGCATGGAGCCCACTCAATACTGCTCAGAGTAACTAGTATTTAGTAAGATCATTCTACTTGTTCTTACAGGCTTGAGAGGATCTGCGGGGGCATTGCTACTGGTGTTGTCAATATTTGGTACGAGTATATTAACAAGGCAGATATCAATGCCCTCTTATTAAAGCAGATATGTATCCAAAAGGGATAGCGTAGCCACACAGATATAATAATATGTTTCTCTCGTTATGTGGACTTTGCTTCTCTAATGTGCATAGACATTTGAAGGCAAGAAGCCCAGTGCATTGCGCTTGATACTTACAAACCGGCGAACGCCCACACACACAGAGAACACGTCTCCAAGCCCATGAGAAGGTTTTCATACTGATGGTTTTACCGCTGGTCCCGATTCAACCCAAGTGCGCTCTACTAGAGCACTCCTTGGTTAAATCAGACACAGGGAGACAGATGACAACAATTCATAAAACACACAAAATAAAATTTCCACAACACTATACATCTTCCTATTATTTTGTATAGGTTTTTTTCAATGGTCCTGAATAAAGAACATGTTAATGATGCATTTTTGCTGCATTATGTAATATACAGTCGTGCTCAAAAGTTTGCATACCCTGGCAGAAATTGTGAAATTTTGGCATTGATATTGAAAATGACTGCTCATGCCAAAAAAACTGTCTTTTATTTAACCATTTCAGCCCCGGAAGGATTTACCCCCTTCCTGACCAGAGCAGTTTTTACGATTCGGCACTGCGTCGCTTTAACTGACAATTGTGCAGCCGTGCGACGTTGTACCCAAGAAAGAAAATTTGACGTCCTTTTTTCCCACAAATAGAGCATTCTTTTGGTGGTATTTGATCGCCTCTGCGGTTTTTATTTTTTGCGCTATAAACAAAAAAACAATTGGAAAAAAAAGCAATATTTTTTACTTTTTGCTTTAATAAATATCCCCCAAAAATATATAAAAAAACTATTTTTTTCCTCAGTTTAGGCCGATATGTATTCTTCTACATATTTTTGGTAAAAAAATCACAATAAGCGTATATTGGTTTGTGCAAAATTTATAGCGCCTACAAAATAGAGGATAGTTTTATGGCATTTTTATTATAATTTTTTTTTATCAGTAATGACTGTGATCTGCCATTTTTATTGGGACTGCAACATTATGGCGGACAGATCGGACACTTTTGACACTATTTTGGGACCATTGTCATTTATACAGCGATCAGTGCTATAAAAATGCATTGATTACTGTGTAAATGACACTGGTAGTGAAGGGGTTAACCACTAGGGGGCGATGAAGGGGTAAGTGTGTCCTATGGAGTGATTCTAACTGTGGGGGGGAGGGGCTACAACACACATGACAGCGTTCACTGCTCTTGATGACAGAGAGCAGTGATCTCTGTTCTGTCACTAAGCAGAATGGGGAAATGCTTTGTTTACAAAAGCATCTCCCTGTTCTACCTCTCCGTGACACGATTGCGGGCACCCGGCAGACATTGAGTCCACGGGACCCGCGGTCATAGTCACGGAGAACGCACCCACTGCGCCGCTTCTTAAAGGAGACGTACCTGTACGCCCTTTTGCCCACCAGTGTCATTCTGCCGACGTATATCGGCGTGCTCTGGTCGGGAAGCGATTAAGGATAGCGAGCACATGAAGCCATTTATTATCACATTGTTTTTTGGATCCTTTTTAAATCATAATGATAACAGAAATTACCCAATGGCCCTGATCAAAAGTTTACATACCCTGGAATGCTTGGCCTTGGTACGGACACAGAAGGTGGCACACACAGGTTAAAATGGCAATTAAAGGTTCATTTCCCACATTTGTAGCTTTTTAAATCACAATTGGTGTCTGTGTATAAATAGTTTGTTAGCTCTCACATGGATGCACCAAGCAGGCTAAACACTGAGCCATGAGGAGGTAGAAAAGAACAGTCAAAAGACCTGCGTAACAAGGTAATGAAAGTTTACAAAGATGGAAAAGGATATAAAAAGAGATCCAAAGCCTTGAATATGTCAGTCAGTACTGTTCAATCACTTATTAAGAAGTGGAAAATTAGGGGCTCGTTTGATACCAAGCCAAGGTCAAGTAGACCAAGAAAGATTGCAGCCACAACTGACAGAAGAATTGCTCAGGATACAAAGAAAAACCCACAGATAACCACAGGAGAAATACAGGCTGCTCTCCAAAAAGATGGTGTGGTTGTTTTTAAGGAGCACAATTCAGCAATTCTTGAACAAAAAAAAGCTGCATGGTTGAGCTGCCAAAAGGATTCCTTTACTGCGCCAATGCCGCAAAAAAGCCCAATGAGGCATGTCAAGGTGGTTTTAGGCATATTGTAACCAGGCTTTTTTGTGGAACTTGTACAGTAAAGGCTTCTTTCTGGCGACATGACCATGCAGCTCTTTTTAGTTCAAGTATCATTGTATTGTGCTCCTTAAAAACAACCACACCATAGTTTTCCAGAGCAGCCTGTATTTCTCCTGAGGTTACCCGTGGGGTTTTTCCCAAACAGTTTCTGTGGCAGTTGTGGCTGAAATATTTCTTGATCTACCTTGGCTTGGTATCAAGAGATCCCCAAATTTTCCACTTCTTATTAAGTGATTGAACAGTACTGACTGGCATATTCAAGGCTTTGGATATCTTTTTATATCCTTTTCCATCTTTGTAAACTTTCATTACCTTGTTACGCGGGTCTTTTGACTGTTCTTTTCTACCTCCTCATGGCTCACTGTCTACCTGCTTAGTGCATCCATGTGAGAGCTAACAAACTCATTGACTATTTATTCACAGACACGAATTGTGATTTAAAATGCCACAAATGTGGGAAATTAACCTTTAATTGCTATTTTAACCTGTGTGTGCCACCTTCTGTGTCTGTATCAAGGCCAAACATTCTAGGGTATGTAAACTTTTGATCAGGGCCATTTAGGTGATTTCTGTTACGATTATGATTTAAAAAAGGATCCAAAAAAAAAAAAAACTATGTGATAATAAATGGCTTCATGTGATTGCTATCCTTAAATAAAAGACAGGTTTTTGGCATGATCAGTCATATTTTCAATATTGATGCTAACATTTCACAATTTCTGCCAGGGTATGCAAACTTTTGAGCACAACTGTACAGTAGATATGTTTAAATTCCACACAAACTTCATTTCATTTGGGTGTGCTATTTCTATAATCATAATTACTGTACATTATGCTTCTAATTGTGTTTATAAAATCTAATTTGCTCTTGTGGATTCATGAAAACTGTTGTGGGTCTTGTAATGAAACTGCTCATTTTCTAATTAAGATTAAAGTTGCAGTGTGTACACAAAATAAAGGAAACACCTAACAAGATATTACTATGAAAGTCATTGAGAAGTTGGGTTAACCTCAGGGCATTTCAGTCCTTATTGGAATTGTGTATACAAGTCTTTAACTGTATAGTAGGAATTTAACCTTCAGTGAAGAAAAGCCTCTGGCTTTTTATGGGAAAAGAAGGTTAAAATCTACTTCCCACTCTGTATTCCAGAGCTTCACATTAATGCTAATATTTAGGTCTGGTGAGTAGGGAGGCAATGGAAGGCATTTGACTTCCTTCTGGTGTTCTTCTGGTGTTTTTCACCCTGGTATATGAGGGCAGTGGGGATAGTTTTTTCACCAAAGGTTCACCCAAAATGGCATATCTCTACCATGTATAAAAGTTGACATTGTATGCAGAAGGCATCCCTTCATTTTTTTCGAAATGTAAATTTAAATTTTTACAGTTCTTCATTGACCACAACTGATGTTTTAAATATATAGCAAACTTTTCAGCGAAGAAAAAAATGTAAAAGTATACCAAGAGGTACCTACTAATACCTTCAGTAGCCTCTAAAACCCCCTCCTTGTGGCTGAATCCTTAGCCATTCCAAGGCAAAGATCAGATATTTTTGTTGATGTTGGGGGCTTACTGATGCTTTGCATCTCCCACCCATTCCTATTGTCTTATTACTACGATAGCTTACCTTACTTGCCAATAGGAATGATGTGGACTAGCTTTGGCACTGTTAATGTCAGGGATTTACCTGTCAAAATAACCACGGATTTGATCCTAAGACTAGAGATTTGGAGTCTATTTGCAGGTATGTCCCGACATCTCTAGGCTCCTGCGCTTATCATCTGTAGCAGATTTTTCTCTGCTGACAGGGCCTCTTTACATCTATTAAAAAAAATAAACTTATGGTGACAATATAGACTTCAGTGTCTTGTAGGTTATGTTAAATTGTGTTAAGCCGATCGGTCTGTGTTTTTAGCTCTCCCTAAATTTCAAGGCTGTTTGGAAAGTTACCTTGGTTTAGCCTACACAATGACAGCCAGCATCTTGCAAAGGTGAATGATACCAGCAAAAATATGTATGACGTGCTGAACTTTAAATTGAATTTTCTTTTTTTATTTTAAATTTTAGAAAGCATCACTTCAATGCCTTCTCTCTTAACACTTTGACATGAGCCCAGAGATTGTTTAGCTAATTAGAAACAACAAGCTGAAGCCTTTGATAACACATTTTATTTTAAAACTTACATTAACATATGCACTCGTTTTGCATATCATCCTGACCGATTCCTTAAAGTGAACCTTTTCACACAACAAAAGCTGTAAAGAAACAATGTAAATATAAAGTAGGCAATCTCATATGCCTGCATATACACACCTTTGGTTGGCCTCTCCAGTGCCCAGAAACTCCCTAGACTCTGATGTGGAAGCAGAGACTTTGTTTCCCAACATTGAAAGCTGGCCCACACCCCTCAGTCTCTGCTTCTTTGTATAATTATTAGCCTTTGAGCATGATGAGCATTGGAGCTGGTAGGGGGCAGACCAGCATTCAAGTTCATACAGCAAAGTCAGTATTTGCATATGTGAGCACTGTGGGTCTGGGGTCTCAATGAAAAACATTTTGAGGATTCCTGCAGTACACTAGAGTAGCTTTTCAACAACTTTTGTTGTGTGCAATGTTTTCTTCCTGCTAATTGCTAATACATTACTAATAATGGCTTCCTGCTGTAGTCTTAATTATTAATTGCATCGCAGGTGAGAACCCTTTACATATGTTTGTTCTGTCACTTAGATTTTTTTTTAAAGGTGGTGTAAACAGAAGACAATTTATGTAACCGAGAGCAGGAATAAGTGCACAGTTTTATTATCCTCAGTGTATGTAAACCCAGCTTAGCTTTAACATGTTAATCTCAGAGTAATTTTTGTTAATTTAAGCCCTGGATCACATTGATGCTACTTTAAAATTGCGCTACTTCACTTGAAGTAGCGCGATTTCAAAGTAGCAAGGTGAGTGCGATTTTAGGTGCCACTTGTGACTTCATACACAGATGTCTATTGAAGTCGCACCTGAAATTGTCAAAAGTGGTGAATGAATGAATGAAAGATTTGTATAGCGCTGCAAATGCGAACTGAATTGCCTCAAGGCGCTTGATTTGTGCTGTTAGTCCTGTTTTTTAGACGAGATGGGTCTTGAGTTTTTTTCTTTAGGCCCAATGATTTTCTTCCATGCGGATGCTGGCGGGTAGAGCGTTCCATAACCGTGGTCCTTGGACTGCGAATCTTCATTCTCCGTTTGATTTGTAGCGGGACTTGAGGAGGAAGTTTTGGTTAGTTGTTTGAAAACTACGCTTAGGTGTGTAGTGTTTTATTTTCTCTATAGGTATTGTGGAGCGTTTCCTTGAGTGCATCTATGGGTGAAGCAGGGGGTCTTGAACGTGATCCAGTCCTTTATGGTCAGCCAATGTAGGCTCCTCAGGGATAGGGAGATGTATTCCCAGGGTTTTATTCCTGTTACCAGTCTTGCTGCAGTGTTTTGGATGACTTGTAGGTATTTAGGTAATCCTATGTAGAGGGAGTTTGCGTAGTCGAGCCGGGAATTGATGATTGTTCCAACTACTGCTGCTTTGTCTTATTCTGGAATGGAGGGGATGAGACTACGTAGTAGGCGAAGGAGATGGTGAGATCCACTGACTACCGATCCTATTTGTGCATCCATTGATATTTCTGAGTCAAAGATGACTCCGAGACTTTTGGCTTTGATGCTTGGGGATATGGTCTGTCCAAGGATGGTGGGTGGTGTCCAAGGGTTCTTAGTTTTTGTATTACAGTTTGTGTGGAGGAGAAGAAGCTCTGTTTTGGATCCGCTGAGTTTGAGGGAGCTCGTGGTCATCCAGTCGTCTATCAATGTGAGGCATTTTTCTAGTCGCTGGTAGTGGTCTTTTTGATTGGTGGTGCGAAAGTAGAGTTGGTTGTCATCAGTGTATGAGTGGAAGCAGAGGTTCGATTTTTTAATGATTTGGAGGAGTGGACGGATGTAGATGTTTGAAGAGCACTGGTGATAAGGGTGAACCTTGAGGGATTCCACAAGCAATTGCCCGAATTTCAGAGGTGAAGGCTCCTAGTTTCACTGTCTCTGACCGATTTTGTAGGAAGGAGCTACTTCTGTGAGGCGGATGAGTAGGGTATTGTGGTCCATTGTGTCGAACGCTGCACTGAGGTCCAACAGTACCAGGAGACCTGATTCTCTGTCATCTGCTGCTTCGAGGGCATCTTCCCATATTTTGAGAAGTGCCGTTTCTGTGCCATGGCCTGGGCGGAAGCCTGATTACAGTGGGTCCAAGAGTTTGTGTGTGTCCAAGTGGCATTGTAGCTGTTGTACTACTGCTTTTCCATAATCTTGGAGATGGAGTTGAGGCTTGTGACCGATCTATGGTAGTTAGGATCTTTAGGGTCGAGGTTGGGTTTCTTTAGGAGGGGTTTGATGATGCCTTGCTTGAGGGCGATTGGAACAATCCCTTCTTTGAACGATTGATTTATGAGATGTGTTATAGTAGGAGCAAAAATGTCGGAACATTCTTTCAGGATTTTTCTGGGGATGATGTCGTTTGGTGATGTGCTGTCTCTGAGGCTTCTGATGATGTTTTTGGTGGTGTCAGTGGTGATTGGGATCAGCGAGAAGTTAGGTGCTTGTGTGACGTTCGTGTCGATTTTCTCTTTTTGCTTCAGTTAAATGAGGTTGTTTTTTTTCTGTTGAATTGTTACCCGAATGTTGTAGATTTTGTCGATGAAAAAATCTGATAACTCATTACAGAATTCATGAGTTTCGTATGCTGGGGGCTCTAAGCAGGTAGGGTTCATAGTCTGTGCGACTATTTTGAAAAGTTCCCGAGGGCGGTTAAAGGCTGTTGAGATGGTGTTTGAGAAATGCTCTTTTTTTTGCTTTGAAGATTGCTATGTTATAGTTCTTAGTGAGTGATTTGTAGTTTGTGTGGTTTTCCTTTGTAGAATTTCTTCTCCAGGCTCTTTCGGCTTTTCTACGTTCCTGCTTCAGTGAAGTAAGAGTGCCATTAAACCATCCAGAGTTCTTTTTGCGGATGCGTTTTCTACGTTTTGGAGCCACTTCGTCTGCTGTTTGTAGTAATGTCTTGTTCAAGGAGTTGAGAGTTTGTTCCGTTGAGTGGTTTGGATTTAGCATTGCTATTTTGGTTGATAATGCGGTTTTGAAGTGTTCGGAATGTAATTTCTTCTGAGATCTGGTCCAGTGTGTTGTTATTGCGTGTTTTGGTTTTTGGATGGTGGTGTTGGTGGCGATTTTAAATTTGATAGCATGGTGGTCCGTCCATGGTAGCGGAACATTGTCGGATAAGTTGATGTCCATATTTTGTCTGAAAATGAGGTCCAGAATGTGTCCCGAACCATGTGTGGGAGGAACTACTTTTGTAAATGCCATGCAGTCATCACTGAAGTTCATTCATGTAGACATGGAGCGCCTCAAAAAAGAATGCAGGAGATTAAAAAAAAGCCAAAGCCATTAAAAAAAAAAAGCGTCTGTGACGAAAGAAAGAGTGACAAAGGTGTGCAATCAAAATAGGTATATGGGGGTTGGGGAGGCCCAATGGCAGAGACTTTGTCATTTTGCCATGCACGGGCAAGGGGAATGTGCCTTTTTACGGTGACTGTCTAATCAATTCATAAAAAAAGCTATTTTTATTTAAATTAATTTAATAAAGATTATTACATAAAACCACATTTCCAAGCTGCGTATACATTTACTGATCATCATTTACATTGGATACAATTCTCCTTATCCCAACATCTTTGAAGTTATTTTTTTCCTCAGGAACTGAAAATGATTGGAGACTAAATTCTCAGTTTCTCTGAGGAAGAATATAACTTTGAAACGCGTTGAGATAAGAAGCTTGTACCTAATAAATCTGTTGATCAATGAATGTATATGCAGCTTTTAAATATTGTTTTATGTAAAAAAATCAAAACATTTTAATATAAAAATAACTCTTTTTTTTATGAATTGATGAGCTGTGATTGGAATGCCTCTAAAAATCCAATCAAAATCTCCTTTTTTTTTTTTTTTTGTATGATTTGACTATTGGGAATGTTGACATTCTATAGGTAGGTAAAGATGCTTAGTGTTTATATTGTGTCTTTTGAATCCCATGTCAAAGTATCTTAAAGCTAAACTCCAGGAAAATTAAAAATACTCCCTCGAAGTCTCCACTGCATCCTAGATTGGTTTCTGCAGCAGAGGCCCAAAGTCTCTGATACATCCCAGCCTGGTCTCCACTGCATCCACAGCCCAGCCACTGCTGCACCGGCAGCCAAAAACTCTGCTGCTTCATGCCTAGTGCCTGTTCATGCCTGTTACAATTGAAGCCCAGCCACTGCTGCACCTGTAGCCTGAGCCTTTGCATCATCCCAGCTTGGTTTCTGCTGTACCTGCTGCCATATTGCTCCTCAGCTGTCCTGCAATCTACACTGCACCCATGTTCTCATCCTGCGCTGCACCCTAGCTACAACCACCTTCACAATAATTAGACATGTGCAGAATGAAAAAATGTGTTTTGTTTCATTTCGGATCAATTTGTTACGTTACTAATTAAAACTTGTTTAGTTTTGTTTCATTTATTCGGTTTCAACTGGATTCAAATTTCGAAAAAAAATATTTATTTTCTATTGTATTTCTATTCTATTCTGTTCTATTATATTCCTTTATCTTATTTTCTATGATATTCTTTTTTATATTTTATTATTTTTTTATATTCCATTTTATTCTATTCTATCCTGTTTTTTTTATTCTAAATTAGAGAGCGGGGAAAGACACCGCTCCAGATGAGTAGGTCCAGGTGTGGTTAGGTGGGGTGGAACTCCTTGTGCGGGTGCACACCTCGGCTCGCTTGCTGTAATCAGCCAAAATGAAGAAAATGGCTGCATACCAACATAACGAAAGTCCGATTATTGAGTAATATTAAAAGTGCATGACCCACATCCCAAATACATCAGCTGGTAACAGAGGCTGACGCATTTCACACAACGAACTGTGCTTACACATAATGGTATTTATTTAATTTTATTTTATTCTATCCTTTTCGAAATTTGAATTTCGGAAGACGGCTATATTCTTTCTATTTTATTATATTCTATTCTATTTGAAACTCTAATTTTGGAAAAGGGCTATATTCATACATCCGGATTTCCGAATTATGAAAATTTCATCCACATTTTGATTCATAACAAAACAAATTGCACATGTCTATCAGCAACACCCCCAATCTTCACTGCATACACAGGTCACTGAATACACCAAAAAAAAAACAAACTTTTTTTTCAAGTTGTAATGAATCAGATTATGGTGCTGCTGCTGTATTTAAGCCAAGCTATACATAAATTTAAAGTAAATCAATTCCACAGCCAAATATGCACTGTGCATGTACATGTCTCTAAGACTGTCTTTGAAAATAGTACTGTCTTGTAACAATAATACAAAGCTTTAAGTCCTTATACACACAGGGTGTTAGAAAAAACGAGCTGCAAAGCCAGTACCGACGCCAGGAAAAAGCGGCTGTAAAAAATGCTCTAGTAGGTTTTTGCATTGGCGTTAACACGGGTTTAGCTGTGTTAGCATTTAACAGCCTCTTCCATTTTCCACTCCCAAATACAATTACTACAGAGCACAAGCCGCATGACATGTCAAAATCAATGGTGCCCTATGAGAGCTGTCTTAACTGATCCGACTTTCAGCTCATTGATTTGAATGGAAGTCGCATCGAAGTTGGATCATCATGATCTGACTAGTGGCATACGACTTGTGCTCTGAGTATCTTGAAGGGGAACCCCACGCCAAAATTGGAAACAAATGGCGTAGGATCCCCCACAGATCCATACCAGGCCCTTTGAGTATGGTATGGATCTTGAAAGGGAACCCCACGCCGAAATGAAAAAAAAAAAGCAGTGTGGGCTCTTCGATCTGGTATGGATTTTTTTTTTAACAGCATGGTGTGTCCCACAAAATTCATACCAGACCCTTACCCGAGCATGCAGCTCGGCAGGTCAGGAAAGGGGGGGTGAGTGAGTGCCTCCACATTCTGGCCCCCCAGGTGAATGAGTATACATTGTGCCCCAACCCATGCACCCCAAAAAAAGGCAGTGTAGTGTAAATAAAAACAAAAGACTTGTCAAAACCGTCTCTTGTTTTTATTTACACTACACTGTCTCTTTTTTGGGCTGAATGGTTAAGGGTATAATGTACCACATATTCATTCACATGGGTGGGTGGGATTTGGGGGCCCCCTTGTTAAAAGAGGCTTCCAGATTCCGATAAGCCCCCTAGCCTGCAGACCCCCACAGCCACTGCCCAGGGTTGTCAGAAAGAGGCCCTTGTCCCCATCAAAGCACCCACCTGCCCCCATGTTGAGGGCATGTGGCCTGATATGGTCCAGGAGGGGGGGCACTCGCTCATATTCCCCCTTTCCTGACCTGCCGGACAGCATGCTTGGATCAGGGTCTGGTATGGATTTTGGGGGGACCCTACGCTGTTTTTTGTTGGCGTGGGGTCTGCCCTCAAAATCCTAACCAGACCTAAAGGTCTGGTACAGTCTTGGAGCAGGGAGGAACCCCACGCCGTTTTGTTTTTTTTTTTCGGCGTGGAGTTTCCTTTCAAGATACTTAGAGCACATGTCAGATCATGATAATCCAACTTGGATGCAGCTCCCGTTCAAATCAATGGGCTGAAAGTCAGATCAGTTAAGATGGCTCTCATAGGAAACCATTGCTTTTGACATGTAAAAAAAAAAAAAAACGCTTGATGTGTCAAACGTTTTTACAGCTGTAATGCTGGTCTTCAGAATGCACTAGCCCTGTTTTTTTTTTGCAGCTTGAAAACGCCTATGCCACTTACAGCTCCTAAAAGCCTATGAAATAACATGGAGAAGTATTCTTAACCACTTGCCGTCTGCCACACGCCGATTTACATTGGCAGAATGGCACAGCCAGGCAAAAGGGCGTACGCATACATCCCTTTGGATTTGCTGCCAAACGGGTGCGCATGAGCTGACAGTGGCACGCGTGCCGCAACAGCGTGCCCGCGGGTACCGCAAACTCGATGTTTGCAGGTGGCCCGCAATTGCGCCGAGGAGAGGCAGAACGGGGAGATACCTATGTAAACAAGGCATTTCCCTATTCTGCCTAGCAACATGACAAAGAAATTACTGCTTCCTGTCATTGATAGTGAGCCCATCCCCCTACGGTTAGAACACATCCAGGGAACACACTTAACCCCTTGGTCGCCCCCTAGTGTTTAGCCTCTTCCCTGCCAGTGTCATTTATACAGTAATCAGTGGCTATTTGTAGCTCCCAAAATAGTGTCAAAAGTGTCCGATGTGTCCGCCATAATGTTGCAGTCATTGCCGCCATTACTAGTAAAAAAAAATAATAAAGTAATAAAAATGCCATAAATCTAATCCCTATTTTGTGGACGCTATAACTTTTATGCAAACCAATCAATATACACTTATTGCGATTTTTTTTTTACCAAAAATATGTAGAAGAATACATATCGCCCTAAAGTGTGTAAGAAATTTGTTTTTTTATATATTTTTTGGGGATATTTTTTTATACCAAAAAGTAAAAAATATTGCTTTTTTTTCAAAATGATCATGATTTTTTGTTTATGGCGCAAAAAATAAACACAGAGTTGATCAAATACCACCAAAAGAAAGCTCTATTTGTGGGAAAAAAAGGACGTGTTTGGGTACAACGTCACATGCGCAATTGTCAGCTAAAGCAGCGCAGTGCCGAATCGCAAAAAAATGCTCTGGTCAGGAAGGGGGTAAATCCTTCCAGGGCTGAAGTGGTTAAGCTGCAAAAAAAAAAAAAAAAAAACATCTGACACTGGTAAAAGCAGCTGTAAAAACACCCTGTGTGCTTGAGCCCTAAAGCATTCCCCAAGTATGTTACTGGAATGATTTGTTTATTTTCAATTTCAAAAGACACATGAAAAGACCCTCTACCTGCTGTAGATTTTTTTTTTTTGCAATGGTACATGTCCCTTATGACTGTGCCCAATTCCCCATGCCCTTTTTTGACAATGCCTTGCCTATTAGTCTTTAAAATGGGCAAAACTTGCTATCAATATTAACCCAATATTTTGGATTTAATGCTCCGTTTGATTTTCAAAGGGCCCCTGTGAATCGAACCCAGACAGATTTGCTTATCTATAGTTCTAGCACATTGACAAGGAAAGCACTTCAGTCTTTGGATCAGCATTATTTTTGACTGATAAATAAGGGTAATCATTTTTTGGTACCCTGTGCTGCTTTCATGTAAGGAATGTATCGGTGGCTAAAATGTACTGAAGCCAAAAAATAGCCAGGCAGCTAGTATTCTAAGAAGTACATCACTAAAGGCAGCTCCCATGTTTCTCTCATTACATGTTTCCTTTAAAGCAACCTTTTTTGCTATTCAGCACTTTTTACACCAAGCCATACCTGGTAAAAGAAGAGTTTTCATACTTACCTTTCTTGTTGCTCACACCTTTGAATAATTGTCATCATCAGCCAACTGTTATCCAATCCTGAGATAACTTCTGATGAAATCTGTATTGAAACCAACACTTCCAAAACCAAGGAACTCTGTAGCTCTCACTGGTTCCTCATGCTGACCTTTATTTTGCTACGGTATCCTGTAATGGGTGGAAGACAGAGGGAGGAACCACTGAAAGCTGTAGGAGATCTAGGTGGTTGACAATCACAGAATAGCGATAAGTCCGGGTGGCTTTTGCAATGGGGAAAGCAGGAAAGCCATGGCTTGCTTTAGAAAAAAATTTGTATAGCCACGGGGCTCACCAAAAGTGGTGAACTCCTGGGTCTCCTGTAGCTCTAGCATGTTTATGTTGCCCTCCATGCCACTACTGTATCCTGTAATGGGTGGAAGTCAGTGGCAGGAACCTGTGAAAGTTGCTGGAGACCTAGGAGATCCTGGAATAGTAATGAACTATGGTCCGATCCAAATCCAGTTCAACAGAAAATTTTTGAGGATCGGTGTGGCTTTTGTCAGAGAGGGCAGAAGTAAAGACAAGTAAGTATACTCTACTTTTACAGATATTGCTTGGTTTAAAAAAAAAGTTGTACACTAGGTTCACTTTAATGAGAATGTGGTCCTTTACCCATTCAGGGCTAAATTACATTGTTCTTTTGGGAAAAAAACAATCCCCACCCTCTGATAATTACCCTTATGATGTTCTAGCTTCCTGAAGGAACACAGTCACACACAGACTCTTTAAATGACAGGATAGTTACATGATTGTACATGGCTTCTGATATGTATCTTATTTGTTCAAAACAGTTGGAGGTCATTATTGCAAGTTAAATTTCTCACTCTGTGCTGTTCATTCCTATTGCAGAGGACAGGAATTTAAATTGCTCTATTACCAGTCTCCGTTTCTGTAGTTACATCTGTTATTGTTTGATTTTTTTTCATCATTCATTTTTGTTTTCCAAAATATTTGTAGGAGACTGAATGGCTCAGCAAATTGACATTGAGATACACAACATCCTCCTACACTTTTGTTTTCACTGCCAGGGACAGTCTGCAGAAAATCGAGGCTGACTTCATCTGAAAATAGATCACTGATCAATTTGTTGGGAGAGAGGCTTCGGGTTTTTTAGGATATTTCGGTTTCTGATATTTAGCACTTATCCCTTATCTCCCCATGTTGATCGCTCGTTGGGATTTGTTCTGAAACAGTGTTTACGTTTAACACCTGTTAAATGTGTGTTTTTAGCTTGCGTATGTGTTTAAAAACATATTTTCCTAGCTTTTTAGGGTGTATTTTCACTTTAAAAAAAAAAATGTGCATGCCATCATGCATTTGCATATGTCTTTTACATATGATTTTTTTACGCTCTGTACTTGTAATTAGTTTATGTGTAAGGGTGCCTTCTACGCATATTTTTGAAAGCCATACATTCCAACATTTATTATATCCTTTCCTGTTACTACAGTATTTTGTTTCAGGAGAGGATCCGAAGCCGGGTCGGTAACGGAGAATCAGAATCACGAAAACCCAGGAACTCAGAAAACAATGGGAAGCTGACAATAATCCAGCAAGGGGCGGCTCCAACAGCAGGCTTAAATAGACCCGGAAGTACTGCCCACATCAGTCACACTGTGTGCCGTGGCGGCCATGATTGTCTTGGGCAGGTGTCAGAGAGGTTACCTGGTTGGGCGCCGGGGCACGCTGGTGCCCAGGTTCCTGTGCGTGCTGGGGCGCGTGTTCCTGGGGGCACTGGCGTGTCTGGTCTGGCCGGCCGTGGCGTACAGGGTGGCGTCCGGGCGTGCTTGCGTACGCGCTAACGCGCGTCCGCCTATGGGCGTTACCGCTGGCGTGCCTGGTGGTGTTGGCGTGCACGCCGGTGTCGGGGGCGCTCGGGCGCGTGCGGGGGCACCTTGGCGAATCGGCACGTGCACGAGCGCGGCGTTTTGGCGCCAATCGGCCTATTTACGTCTGCCTCTATCCCTGTTCGGTGCTGCCTGATCAACAGCTCTGTGTCTAGTTCCGTGATCCTCTCTGTGTTCCATATCTCTGAAGTTTGACCCGTTGTGACCCGGCTTGCCCTTTGGACCTCCTTGACTCTTGCCTGAACCCGACCCCGGCTTGTTTGACCTTGCTTCTGCCTGCTCCCTTTGTACCGTTGTTGCCAGCCCATTGCCGACCTCTGCCTGTGTGTGACCAACCTGATAAGCTCCTGCTCAGCATCAGTTCCAGTATTCCTGAGTTCTACCTGCTGCTGGAAAGACCACCTTTCTCCAGGATCCAAACACTAGGCCCTCATACCACTCCGTATTCGCGGGCTTCCTGTCTGCTCTATCAGGGGCCCCGAATCGGATACGTAAGGGAGCCTACCCTCTGCCCAAGCGGACTCACCTGTCTGGTAAGTGAGGGAGCTGACAGTATCAGGCAGCCATGACTGAGTCCGGGCAGGGGGCCTCCCCCATGGATGAACTTTGCAGGCACCTAGCGGGCCTCACCCAAGCAGTTAAAAGCTTACAGGAGGGCTATACAAGACTGGAAGGACAGGTCCAGGCCCTCTCAGCATTTCCTCAGGGAGCAGCACCTGCTAATCTTGCCTCAGCACCCTCTGTAGTAATGCTCCCACCAGAACCCAGGGTGCCTACACCTGAAAAGTTCTCCGGAGAACATTGCAAGTTCCGGGTGTTCCGCAACGCATGCAAACTTTATTTTGCTTTACAACCCCGTACGTTTTCCCTGGAGGCCACCAAGGTGGGGTTTGTCATATCTCTTTTGACCGGTGAGCCTCAGACCTGGGCCCATCACCTGCTGGAGCAAAAGGCCAGATCTCTGGATTCCCTGAATGACCTCTTCAGTGCAATGTCACAGTTATACGAGGACCCCCAGTTAACAGCCACGGCAGAAGCCGCCTTGCACTCCCTACAACAAGGCCGCAGAGCGGCCGAAGATTACGCTGTGGAGTTTAGGCGTTGGAGCTCTGACACGGAGTGGAACGACGCGGCCTTGCATCACCAATACCGGCTGGGGTTGTCTGACCCTCTTAAAGACGAATTGGCACGGGTAGGGGGTACCTCAGACACTGGATGAGCTCATAAATCTGTCAATCCAGATTGACCGCCGCCTTAGAGAAAGACGTTCTGAGAGGTCCATTGGCCATCCACGCCTCACTTGGATGTTGCCCAGGGCTCCTAGTGCCCCGAACCAAGCTCCTCCTGTCCGGTCTGTTCCAACTCAGGAAGCTCCTGAACCCATGCAGCTAGGACTGCTCCGTCCCTCTTTGACCCCAGAAGAGAAAACGCGCAGACGCACACTCAATCTGTGCCTGTACTGTGGAGAGTCTGGACACTTTGCAAGGGCATGCCCCAACAAGAGACGTAAGTGCCTGCCGTCCTCCTCTTTGTGTGCACCTGTTTCACCCAGATCCGGTAACCATCTAACACTCTCTGTTATATTACAGCTACCTGGAAGGAACATCCCAGTACCGGTCATTATTGATTCGGGAGCATGTAGCGGATTCATTGACCGGACCTTCATTGAAAATCATCATATTCCTATCCAACCCAAGGCCCAGGGACTGGCAGTTTTCTTAGCGGACGGTTCCACCCTCAGCTCCGGACCTGTTACCCAGGAAACTGTTCCTCTACTGGCCACCATTGGCCCGGAACACCAGGAACTTTTACGCCTGGATGTCATCTCATCTCCTCTCTTTCCAATAATCTTAGGAATGCCTTGGCTACAGGCTCACAATCCCAGTATCAACTGGTCCACAGGCAAGATCCAGTTTTCATCTGAATATTGCAAACAACACTGTTTACGGGGGACCCCCATGACATCCTCTCAATGCCTTTGCCTAGACTCAGAAACCAAGTCTTATCAAAACCTTCCCGAACCCTACCGGGATTTCCTGGATGTGTTCAGCAAAACGGGGGCAGAAACCCTTCCGGTACATAGACCCTACGATTGCCCGATAGAACTTTTACCCGGAACTGAAGTTCCCTTCGGGAGGATTTTTCCCTTAACTGAGCAGGAGCTGGGCACCTTGAAAGCCTATATTGACGGAAACCTAAAGAAAGGATTCATTCGTCCCTCCACATCTCCAGCAGGTGCAGGCATCTTTTTTGTAATGAAGAAAGATCATTCCTTACATCCCTGCATCGATTACCGG
Source organism: Aquarana catesbeiana (assembly GCF_042186555.1). Lineage (NCBI taxonomy): Eukaryota > Metazoa > Chordata > Amphibia > Anura > Ranidae > Aquarana > Aquarana catesbeiana. The sequence continues at coordinate 608,788,479 of NC_133327.1, read as the reverse complement.
GAACTCAATAAAATTACTATAAAGAACAGATATCCGCTACCTCTAGTGCCCGAACTATTTCAGAGATTAGGATCTGCTACCATCTTCACCAAGCTGGACCTCCGCGGAGCCTACAATTTGATCCGCATAAGAGAGGGGGACGAATGGAAGACGGCCTTTCGTACTCGATTCGGCACTACGAGTACCTCATCATGCCCTTTGGCCTGTGCAACGCGCCAGCCACATTCCAGCACTTCGTCAACAATGTCTTTCGTGACTTTCTGGACCTATACGTCATCGTTTATCTAGACGATATCCTGGTTTTCTCTGCTTCCCTGACTGACCATCGCAAACACGTGCGAAACGTACTTACCCGACTTAGACAACATTGGCTTTATGCCAAACTTGAAAAATGCGAGTTCGAGCTCCAATCCATCCAGTTCCTAGGCTTGGTCATCTCTCCTGACGGTATCAAAATGGACCCGCAAAAGGTATCTGCTATCTTGGATTGGCCTGCACCTGTAGACAAAAAAGGAGTACAGCGCTTTATTGGCTTCGCCAATTTTTATAGAAAATTCATTAAAGGATTCTCTTCAATAATAACTCCCATTACGGAACTCATTAAACAGGGAATCCGGTTCTGCTGGACCCCTAAGGCGCAAGTGGCCTTTGAAAAGCTCAAAGCTCTGTTTACTTCAGCCTCCATCCTCAAACATCCCAATCCTGCCTTGCCTTTCGTCCTAGAAGTGGATGCTTCCGAAGTCGCGGTTGGAGCCGTGCTCTCACAAAGACAAGGTGCTAAAGCACTCCTGTACCCTGTGGGATTCTTTTCACGCAAACTCTCCCCTTCCGAGAGGAACTATGACGTGGGAGATCGGGAACTTCTAGCCATTAAGGCAGCTCTGGAGGAATGGCGTTATCACCTGGAGGGTGCAGCTCACCCCATTTTGGTCTACACAGACCATAAAAACTTAGAATATCTAAGGACGGCTAAGAGACTTAAACCCCGGCAAGCCAGATGGGCACTTTTTTTTTCCCGATTTATTTTTCACATTACCTACAGACACGGATCCAACAATGTCAAATCCGACGCTCTCTCCCGAATGTTCCTTGACTCAGAGAAGACCCTGCCTCCAGACACCATCCTCCCTTCTGGGAATTTCCTGATCTTACAGGAGGATCTCATCTCTCAGATCAGACGGTCCTCTATGGGAATGTCATCACCTGCTGAAGCTTGTACCAAAGATGGGCTGTTCTGGTACAAAAACAAAATTGTGGTCCCTGAGGAGCTAAAAGTACGGGTGTTAAACTTGTGCCATGATCACAAATTGGCCGGTCACTTCGGCACACGGAAGACAATTGATCTCGTCCAACGCACCTTCTGGTGGCCTCACCTTGCTAAAGACTGCAAGGAATACGTCGAGTCCTGTAATACTTGTGCCAGAAGCAAGAGTAGCCGGGCAAGAGCATGGGGTCTGTTGAGACCATTACCAGTCCCAGAGAGACCGTGGGCCATGATTTCAATGGACTTTATTGTTGAACTCCCCCCATCAGAAGGTTTCTCTTCCATCTTTGTTGTGGTAGACAGGCTGTCTAAAATGGCCCACTTTCTCCCCATGAAGGGCACCCCTTCGGCCATGGAAACCGCTACCATCTTTATTAAAGAAATCATCAGATTGCATGGAGTACCAACCAACATAGTTTCCGACAGAGGCGTCCAATTTACCTCCAGATTCTTGAAAGCCCTCTGTGGCGCCCTAGAGACTGAATTATAATTTTCTTCGGCCTATCACCCCCAGTCAAATGGACAAACCGAGAGGACGAATCAGACCTTGGAGCAATACCTCCGCTGTTTTTCTGCATTCTCCCAGGATGACTGGGCTTCCCTGCTCCCCATCGCTGAGTTTTCTTACAATAACTCACTGCACTCAGCTACCAATCAGTCCCCATTCTATGCTAACTATGGTTTCCATCCATCCTTCTTGCCTGGGTCTATTCCCGAGTGCCCTGTCCCTGCAGTATCCGAAACCTTGGACTTTTTCTCAAATAATAACAAACTACTGCAGGATACCATGACCAAAGCTCAAGAAGACTACAAAAGAATTTTTGACAGGAAGAGACGTGGAGAACTTGCTCTGGAACCGGGCAACTCTGTCTGGTTATCGACTACTAACCATAAGTTGGCCTGTCCGTCCAGAAAACTAGGCCCTAAATACTTGGGTCCTTTTCTGGTGAAAAGAAAAATTAACGATGTGGCATATGAACTTGACCTTCCTAACTCCCTGCGGATACACCCAGTCTTCCATGTGTCCCTCTTGAAGCCGGTCACCCCAACTCCTTTGTCGGCCGTAGTGTTGGCCCACCCAAGCCTATCCTAGTTAATGGCGAAGAGGAGTTCGAGGTGGAGGCAATTTTAGATTGCAGAAGAAGACACAACCAAGTTCAATACCTTGTAAAATGGAAGGGCTATGGGCCCGAAAATAATTCTTGGGAGCCAGAGAGCAACTTGCACGCCAGGGAACTCTTACAGTCTTTTAAAGCTTCTCATGCCTCAAAAATGGCCCAGCTGGGCATCCGGAGTCTGCCCTTGAGGAGGGGGCACTGTCAGAGAGGTTACCTGGTTGGGCGCCGGCGCACGTTGGTGCCCGGGTTCCTGTGCGTGCTGGGGCGTGTGATCCTGGGGGCACTGGCGTGTCTGGTCTGGCCGGCCGTGGTGTGCAGGGTGGCGTCCGGGCGTGCGTACACGCGTTCGTGCTAACGCGTGTCCGCCTATGGGCGTTACCGCGGGCGTGCCCGGTGGTGTTGGCGTGCACGCCGGTGTCGGGGGCGCGCTCGGTCACGTGTGGGGGTGCCTTGGCGAATCGGCGCGTGCACGAGCGCCAATCGGCCTATTTAAGTCTGCCTCTATCCCTGTTCGGTGCTGCCTGATCAACAGCTCTGTGTCTAGTTCCGTGATCCTCTCTGTGTTCCGTATCTCTGAAGTTTGACCTGTTGTGACCCGGCTTGCCCTTTGGACCTCCTTGACTGCTGCCTGAACCCGACCCCGGCTTGTTTGACCTTGCTTCTGCCTGCTCCCTTTGTACCGTTGTTGCCAGCCCGTTGCCGACCTCTGCCTGTGTGTGACCAACCCGATAAGCTCCTGCTCAGCATCAGTTCCAGTATTCCTGAGTTCTACCTGCTGCTGGAAAGACCACCTTTCTCCAGGATCCAAACACCAGGCCCTCATACCACTCCGTATTCGCGGGCTTCCTGTCTGCTCTATCAGGGGCCCCGAATCAGATATGTAAGGGAGCCTACCCTCTGCCCAAGCGGACTCACCTGTCTGGTAAGTGAGGGACCTGACAGCAGGATTGCCAGTCCTTTGGCCATTTCCCTGACAATAGTGTTCTGCTCAGCTCTCCTTCCGGTTGACAAATACTTTTTTTGAGCCTCGCATAGGTAAAGATTGGGAAGCAAGCTGTTGGAGCCAAAGATGCTTGGATGAGAGCTTCCAGGCTATGGACTTAGAGAGCTATAAGGGGCCAGCAGTGGTAGACAACCTTCTTGTAACACAGCTTAGTTTTTTGACATTTACCACTCTGTCCAGCCAGTGTAATTATCCATCACAGTCTCGCACAGAACAGCTTTTCTACTGCCTCTTACCCTGTGACCTGCCAGTACACAACACTGCAATAGCATGATCACAAAGAAGTGAAGATTATGAAAATGCTCCCTTCATTCTGCAGCAGACTGATGACATAATTCTCATTGATTTAAGCCTTCATTCACATTCCTTTTCACAATCCCTTTAGTGGAGCCCAAGGGTTACTTTTTATTGATAAAAGGCAAATTCTTTTTTAAATGATGGTGTTGCTATATTTTACAACATGCCGGGAATTTATTGATGCAGAATTAGTTACTTATTGGTGTGGTTTAACCACTTAAGCCCCGGAAGGATTTGCCCCCTTAGTGACTAGGCCATTTTTTGCAATACGACACTGCGTCGGTTTAACTGACAATTGCGTGGTTGTGCGACGTGCGACGCTGTACCCAAACAAAATTGATGTCCTTTTTTTCCCCACAAATAGAGCTTTCTTTTGGTGGTATTTGATCACTTCTTTATTTTTTATAAACAAAAAAAGAAGGACAATTTTGAAAAAAAAAATCTATATTTTTTTATTTTTTGCTATAATAAATATCCCCCCAAAAAATATAAAAAAAAACAAATTTCTTCCTTCGTTCAGGCCGATATGTATTTTTCTACATATTTTTGGTAAAAAAATAGCAATAAGCGTATGTTGACTGGTTTGCGCAAAAGTTATAGCGTCTACAAAATAGGGAATATTTATAATATTTTTTTTTTTTTTACTGGTAATGGCGGTGAATTTTAGTGGGACTGTGACATTGCGGTGGACAGATCAGACACTTTTGACACTTTTTTTGGACCATAGCAATAGAAATAGAAAATTATACAGCGATCAGAGCTAAAAATAGCCACTGATTACTGTATAAATGTTATTGGTGGGGAAGGGGTTAACACTAGGGTTCGATCAAGGGGTTAAATGTGTGTTCTAGGGAGTGATTCTAACTGTGGGGGGATGGGACTGCCTGGTGGTGGAGTCCCATCAACAGCAGATCTGTCTCCTCTGTCCTGATAGAATGTAAACAAGGCAGACCACCATTCTATAAAAGGGGAATGTGCTGATCCTGTGTTCCTGCTGAGCAGGAACATGGATCTTAACATTCCCATAGGCAAAGCACATTCCCCACAGGTAGTAATCACTCCTAGGGAACACAGTTAACCCTTTGATCGCCCCTGATGTTAACCCCTCCCCTGCCAGTGTCATTAGTACAGCAGCAGTGTATATTTTTTTCGAATGATCACTGTAGTAGTGTTGCTGGTCTCCAAAAAGTGTCAAAAGTGTCAGGTGTCCGATTTGTCCGCCACAATTTCGCAGTCCCGCTATAAGTCGCTGATCAACGCCATTACTAGTAAAAATGAGAATAAATAAATAAAAATATATCATAGTTTGTAGCCGCTAGAACTTTTGCACAAACCAATCAGTATATACGTATTGGGATTTTTGTAGCAGAATACATATTGGCCTAAATTGATGAAGAAATTTGATTTTTTTAAAATTATATTGGGAATGTTTTATAGCAGAAAGTAAAAATATAGTTTCAATGTGTTGGTCTTTTTTTGTATATCGTGCAAAAAATAAAAACCACAGAGGTGATCAGATACCCTCAAAAGCTCCATTTGTGGGGAAAAGAAGGACACATTTTTTTTTTGGGTACAACGTCTCACGCCCACGAAATTGTCAGTTAAAGTAACACAGTGCCGTATCGCAAAAAGCGGCCTTGTCATGAAGGGGGGGGGGTAAACCTTCCGGAGTTGACGTGGTTAAGATAAAAAATGTTTAGGCTTTATAACCACTTTAAAGTTAAAAAGGTATTTCTGTGAATGGATCGCAATGCCACTCCTTTTTATTCCTCATTTTATCACTTTGGATTTTATATAGCAACAGTGCATTGTTTTTTTTGCTTTTACATCCCCTTATTTAAAGAAGTTCCAGATTTATTCACATGGATATAATCATTCAAACCAATTCACACAACCCTCACAAATTTCATTTGACTTCATCCGGTTATTAAAATCAATTAAGTTACACTTTATTAGTTAAAAATATCAAAAGATATATGTACATATTAGTGGAAATTAATATGTTATTTTCTTTTATTCATAACACACAAATATATAATAAATGAATTGCACTTAGAAGAAATATCAATTCTGCAAGCTTTCAAGGATAACTGACACAGTATTAGGAACATCATTAAATGGTAATTACATTATTTATGATAAAATAGCCTGCTAAGAGTGAGGATAAACAGCATTATGAGGAGCAATATATCATTTGCGAAACTGAAATAGGTCCTATTTTTTAATGATAAAAAATGTGTCTCTAATGTGGCAGCCTGTATAAAAGCTGAATAGTAATGTGCAGTTACTGGAACTTTCTCTAAGGAATATTGGTTACATTTCTACTATTTGGCAAAACGTGAGTTTTTACCCTAAACTGCATGTGACCATGCAAAGTAGTTCTGCACTGTCTGGAAGACTTTTTATCTATAATCATAATGGACTATCTGCTGTATTAATCTAAATATCTATCTGTGGCTTCTCCCCAACAATAAAAAAAAGACTTTATTATGCAGCATGCCAGTTATCATGTGGCAGAGGCCCTGAGCTACATCATGCACCTACTATTTTCCACTATGCACCATATTAGCTTGAAAACACCCAATAAATGTAATTAAAACTCCAAATTAATGCACATGAAGTTTGTCGATCAAAGTATATTGTGTATAGTGCTACCCCGGAAAGGAACCAATTGATAATTTGGGTTCTCTGTTCTGTGCCTTGACTCCAAAAACAACCTCAGCCCCTAGGCCCCTAGTCTTTAGTTTCAACTGTTCAGCCGGCTAGCATTGGGGCACAGTAGTACCATTGATGCACATGAGAATAGTCCCAATCAAGCCTGCAGGCAGCAAAAATGCTACAAGATGGCTGTACGATCAGTTCCTTAAGGGCTCAGTCTCTCTAGCAATAGATAAATTCCTCAGCAACAGCTCACCAGTTCCAGTGATATTGCAGCTCACCCTTCAGTCACAGACAGTAAATAGTTCACTCTCTGCCCTGTACCCAGGTGAATCTGGCTGGCGACCACGGTGCAGTGTTGCCTGACTGTCTATTGAACTCTTCTTGCTCAGCACCCTCCTCTTGCTGATATAGCTGTTAACTAGTTAAAGCGGAGTTCCTACCACATATATTTATTTATTTATGCATCCCCTCTGCTTTTCTACATAATTTACATGTACTCATGTCTCCAAATAAATCCCCTTTTGTGTACATTTTTTAGAATGTACTTACCTTAGATTTCCTCGTCCTGAGTGTTATTGTGGGCATGTGAAGCCCACTCGGACTCTCTTTCATCTAAAGCCTATGGGTCAGGGTGACAAAACAGGAGCACAGTTTGGAGACTGGGTGGCCCTCTATAACAAGAAGTACCTGAGTAAGGACCTTCATTGAAAGATCAGCAGGCATTATTTTAATAAAAGCTGCATATACTGTATAAGCTTACATTTTTAGTGAGATTTTAATGACTGGATTTACATCTACTCTGCCTGACTCTGCTGTAGTGCAATAGGCTGAGGTTTAAAGATGAAAAGGCCCAGATAATGTGCAATAACCCTTGGCAAGCAATCAGCTTTAATTTTGCTGAAGTCTAGTCCGTTAAGAGGCACTTTTCTATACTCAATAAACCTGTTTAGTTTGCTTTGACGGTTTTGTATTGGTCAGAGCACACACACCATTGTCCTTTTCAGTACACCCAGGATTTGATTACAAATCCGTATTCTTGATGCCTTTAGTGTGTGTCTCTTTTAATTAGTGCTTTTCGATTCGGTAATAATGTGCATTTTGTATGACTGGAGAACACACATTGATACCTTTCAAGTTGTTAATTATTATTTCTCAAATCTGCATAGCATCTTTAATTATGTGAAAATTGGCTTTGAAGTACCTTAATTGTTAGAATAAGTTTGCCTTTTGTTGTTTTGCATACCTTGGAAAAAATAATTTAGCATGTGTACCTCATCTTTTATGTTTTCAATAAAAAAGCTCTAGGATGGGCTTTTAGGCAATTCCTCACATTCCCAGCATGGCTCACATTTTAACAATGGATTCCCTTTCTTGCCTTCTCCTTTTTTTTTTTTTTTAATTACTGCACATTATCAAAAATATTTTCCATAAATCTTCACCACATGATGTAGTACCCTTTATAATAAGGACATTTTACATCTATACAAGTGTTTCTAAAGCCAATACTTCTGTTTGATATGGATACAGCATGGAAGGGTTAGAAGCTCTGTCAGTTTTTTTTTTTTGTTTTTTAATTGTGATTTTTTTTTATTGAAAGTTTTTCAAAATAATACAAAGGCGTATGGAATGTACAGAAGCTGTCATAGGAAACATCCAATGAAGAAAAATACCATTTCAAGTCACATACATTTAAGAAGACACAAAAGGTTTTACATAAGTACAGTAAATATAGAGTAGCTAAGAACTCATTGAACCAACAATGAGATGGAGCATCTGACAAATAATAACCAGAAATGGAAATGGATCCAAGGATTAGACTGAGCAGGGAACAGGAACGGAATTGACCAGCTCCAGTCCAGCATGAGCAGAGAGTGTCTGGAGCCTAGGTAATATAGAAAACACTACAGCAACACATCAGTAATATCTAATAAGGCAATACAACCATATTAAAAGTGAAGAGGAGGGAATTCCACAAAAATAAAATCACAAGTTTAACATCCCAAAATCTGTTAAAGTGAGGGTAAATCATATTCAAAGTAGTCCCAGGCATGCCAAATTATGTTAAAATGCAATAAAGTGTCACCAGATTGAGCTGTAATGTACTCCATTTTCCAAACATCTTTGACTGCACTTATAAGTTGAGGGAGAGAAGGTGCAGTTGAGGAGAGCCAACGAGATGAAATGGCTCTTCTTGTAGCAACTAAAACGTGATATCATTTAAAGGTTTGTCAATACCAGTGAAGGGTAATCCAAGTAAAAAGTGAAAAGGATCAGGGGGAGATGTGATTCCCAAGGATATTATAAACAGATGCTCAAAAGGGCTGAATAAGGGGACATGACCAAATGATATGGTATAGGGAACCTATATCTTCAGTACATCTCTAGCATATATGTGACATAGCTAGGTTATGAGAATGGAGCACCTCAGGGGTTTTATACCAGAACATCAGTATCTTGTAAGTAGTCTCTCTCTGTACTGCACATCTGGATGATTTGGACCAAGCTTCCCAATTTTTTTTCAACTGTTTATAGGAAACAGGGAGTCCAAGGACACGTGCCCATTTACACATGTAGGAATGGGAGTCTGCTGTTAAAGGGGTTGCTTCATGAAAAATTTTATAGATAGAAGATATCAAATATGGTTATTGTGGGCCTTGGGTGTAAATAGATTGAAAGGCCATAGGTTTGGTTAAAGTCAGCGCAGGCAATAGGGATGCACAGTAATGTTTAAATTGAAGTTATGAATAGAAGAAACACCTAGGGATATGCTTCTTAGAATTAATTCCTCAAAAGGACGCTGTTTGTGAGTGACTGGATGCACAAGGTTGTGGAATTGGACTATATTAGCCCGTGCCCATGGCACTATACCTCCATAAGATAGTCTATCTTGTAAGTCTGGGTTATAAAGGACATTGGAAAGGGGGGTGAGCATGGTGAGGGAAGAGAGTATCTTTCCAAACTGAATATGTAAAAAGCATGGGAGCTAGACAAGGGGTGTCAAGTCTCTTTGTGGCAGCAGTATGGGATCAAAGCAAGGAACATGGATGGGTAGGCTATATGGATTCCATCTCAATTCCCGACCACTTATTGGGTGCGCATTGGGTGGACTAAAACAAAGCAGAACATAGATGGGTAGCATAGTAATACTTAAAATCTGGAGCCCCCAGACCCCCACAAGATTTTAAAGAAGTGAGCACTGACTGGGAGATACGGTGGGACCTGTTGTTCCAGATAAAATTAATTAAAAAATGTTAAAACGAAGTTGAGACATGGGTATTGGGGCCATAAGGGTTTCAAAATGATACAACAATCTGGGGAGAAAGGACATTTTAAGTATGTTTATCTTCCCAAATAGGAAAACATAGAAGGCTCAAATTGTTTAAGAAAACGGGTTATATACCTGAATGAAGGAGAATAATTAATGTTATATAATGAATGATATGAGGAGGTAATAAAAATAAGCCAAATATTTGAGGGCATGGGGGCTGAAAGTTGAAAAGATCTAAGAATTTGAGGGGGATGTGAAGTGGTAAGGCTTCTGTTTTAGAAGTATTCATTTTATAGCCTGACAAAGTAAAAAACAATTTATTTAGGTAAGAGAGAAAGATATGCGGATCAGTCAGGGTCAATAAAATGTCATCTGCAAACAAGGAGAGCTTGTATTAACTTTGACATATATGCACCCCATGGATAAAGAACAATGGGGACAGAGGGCACCCTTGTCTACTGCTGTTGCTCATTTGGAATGTGTGGGACAGTTAGGAAGCTATCCGAACTTGAAAAGTGGATAGAAAATATAATGGCCTTAAGGGAAGGCCCTTAGAAGTTATAAGGAGCAAAACTGGCAAACATATAGGGCCATGCAAGCCCATCAAATATTTTTTGCACGTATAAACTTAAAATAAGGGAGGGGTACAGTACGAGACCTATTTAATACCTCAAAGCAATGATTCACTGAGTATTGTCTCCAATATGTCTAGCTGGGACAAAACCCATGTAACCTCTATTTATAAGTTTAAGCAGGAACTGGGACAGCCTATGAGCCAAAATCTTTGTAAAAATGTTCTAATCTGAGCTAAGTAAAGCAATGAACCTATAGTTATTAGGGACAGCAGGATTCTTCCCAGGTTTCAGTATAATGGAAATGTAAAAATGCATAAACTGGGTGTGGGGAGTTTTGCCTTTCAATAAAGATTGATAAAAGAACAACATATGGGGAGCTAAAATAGGAAAAAAGGCCTTATGCCGCGTACACACGATTGGAATTTCGGCCCGCAAAAGACCGATGAGAGTTTTTTTACGGAAAATTAGACCATTTGTATGCTCCATCGATCTTTTGCTGGCGGAATTCCAGCCAGCAAAAGATTGAGAGCATGCTCTCAATTTTTCAGTCGGGAAAAGTTCCTGTCCGAAAATGCGATCGCCTGTGGCAATTCTGACCTGCAAAATCCCTACGCCTGCTCGGAAGCATTGAACTTCATTTTCTCGGGTTGTCGTAGTGTTGTACATCACTGCATTCTTGACGGTCGTAATTTCAGCAAACTTTTGCGTAACCGTGTATATGCAAGGCAAACGAGCGGAATCCCGTCGGAAAAGCCGTCCTATCTTTGTCCGATGAGAAATCCGCTCGTGTGTACGCAGCATTATAGTAAGAAAAAGGCAGGCGGTTTATGGGATGGCAGCCATTTAATCACATCGGAAAGTTCCTCAATAGTGACAGCTCTATACACGTCATACAGCAACGTCATGCAGGGTGGGTCGGTCTGACGCTCGCGGTCGGCCAGCTTGGTGTTTGGCTGGCGGGGTCGCGGCGCCTCCTGATCCCCTTTTGGTTCCCTGGCTGCATGACGTTGGGGGTGACTCTGCGGCGGCACTCCCCGCTTTGGCTTCTCCCAGTGAGGTGTCTCCGAATACACATTATGGCAACCATGCCCCTTCTCCTACCCTTGCAGGTTTGGTCTTTCTCCCCCCCTTTCTTTCACTCACTTTTCTCCTCTTGCTCCACTATTCCCCTTTCCTGGTCTTCTTTTGGACTATCCTGGTCGTTTCTCACATATTCTACTCTCTTTTTTTCTAATACTTTCTTATTTCACTTTTTCATTTTTCTCTTCCTCTCTCTTTCACTCTTCTTTCTCCAATCCATTTTCACTGATCTATCCCCCCTTCTATCCTTTCACACTATTCTCACCCATCCACTTCATGTTTTTGCTTTTCAGGTCTTTATTTTCCCCCTCTCTTTGAGGTCACCCCCGTCACTTTTCAATTTGGATTCACACTTTGACCCAATCTGGGGGGTTCTCGGTGCTGGGTTTGCTGCCTGGATACGCCCCCTCAGCTTCGGACCCTGGCATTGTGGGCGGGCTTTGCATTCAGGGCTGCGCCGCCTTTGCACGAACGCATTTGTAAGTTCATGGTCTTTGTGGAAGAATGTGGAATTTCATGTTTTACATTTGCCCACTTGTCCTTCAAACTTATTCTAAATATTGCCATTTTCCCTACTCGTAGGTGAATAATACGGTTATGCTCCTGATGAGTGGCTATAAGGTCCCGAAACGACGTAGAGATTACAACTACCGTTATATATACACTTTTATTAGCAATGTATGGACATTCCAATGTTACTGTATTTCTGATTATGCCATTTGTTTAGTGACACTGAGTATCACATATTCATTGTTATGTATTTTCTATTTATATCCTCATATTCTTACATAGAAGTCCTTGTTGGAATATAATATATGATTGAATACAAATTATAATCATTGAGCTATGTGCCTATAAATGTAAACTTATGAATTCATGCATTAGTTTAATAAAAAAATAGTTACTTTACTCCAGTTAGACTTTCTGCTCCCGTGTGCCTCACTCAAAGTCCCGCATCTGCTCTGCTCTCTTTTTTAGTTTCTAGTATTGAACCGGGATGGAGGAGGGGTTATGAACGGCCCCACTATCCTCATTTGAAGTCCCAACATTGCAGATTTCTCTCCTTTTAATGTGATAAAGCATTACTTTTCTTTTTACTTTTTTTCACCTGATGATCTTTCAAGTAACACAGTACCTGTCCTAGGATGACAGCCCTTTGCCCATTGCACTGTATCTATAGAGGAACATTGATTAAACTCTAAGGCAGAAAGTGATTTTGGACTACAGAACACATTTCATCTTATCTTCTCTATAACTTAGGGTGAAGATAGTAAGCTGTCCATAACAGTCAGCAGTGGTAGAGTTCATTGTTAGTGTTTACATATTTTAAAGTGGTTCTAAAGGCAGAAGGATTTTTACCTTCATAAATTCTATGGATGAAGGTAAACAAAACACTTTGTGTGCAGCTCCTCCCCAGGCCCCCTGATACTTACCTGAGCCTGATCTTGATCCAGCGATGTGCACAAGAGCATTTGCTCTCCTGGCTCTCTCCCTTCTCGTTGGCTCAGACACAGCAGCGGGTTCCATTGGCTCCCGCTGCTGTCAATCACAGCCAGTGAGGAGGGAGCAGGGGGAGAGGTTGAGCCCTGTTTTGTGTGTCAGTAGACACACACAGTGTGGCTTGGGAGTAAGCATGCATGAGTGTCCCCATAGCAAGCGGCTTGCTATGGGGTCACTCAGCAGATGAAAGGAAAAAGTATAACATGGTTGTTGTGTTTCTTTTTATTTCCTTTAGCATTACTTTAATGTTTAAAGGGTTGGTTCACCTTTGCCAAAAAACTGCCTATGCAGATAAGGCGCATCTGTAAATAAAAACAAAATGTGCAGCTCTGACTAAAGTTGAATAATGCCCGTGCTATAGGTGTAGGCCATTGGTTCTCAACCCTGTCCTCGAGTACCCCCAACAGGCCATGTTTGCTAGACATGTGCATTCGTTTTCGTCCGAATGCATTTTCGTCTGAATTTCAGGTATTTTCGTTATCGTTTGTTAGTGCAGAATCCGAAAAACGAAAGATCCGACATAAACAAATGCTTTATTTTCTTTTTCGTTGCTACAACAGTTCAATATAGATAGGAGATTCGACATGATGATGACAATAACAATCTGTGTCCATCAAACCTGTGGCCGAATGTGCCTAACCTTAACTCTACTAGTCCAAGATTATTCTACATAGAGATAAAAGATTCGACATAGAGAGAAAAGATTCGACGTGGGGGAGAAAAGATTCGACGTAGGGGAGAAAAGATAAATAAAAATGATGATTATGATGAATGTTATTGGCTGATTGTAACCAAAGAGGAGGAGCAGTAAAATAGCTAGAACTAAGTACACACGTACTTTGGCTTATGGTGTCTGTTGAAAGTTCTAAGAAGATTTAACGGAGCAGGTAAACTATACGGCATCGTACAGTTTAGCTGCTCCGCCGAATCTTCTTTGAACATTCGACAGACACCATAAGCCTTCCATGACAGATTCGCCCTTAATTTGGATTTTCGGACGAATACAATTTTTAACGAAAAATGAAATAAATAAAAACGAATTTCGGGAGTAACTAAATAAATTTATTTTTCGGATGAAAATGAAATTCCGAAACGAAATATTTCAGAGTGCACATGTCTAATTTGCAGGTTTTCCTTTATCTTGAACAGGTGCTTTAAATCAGAGTCAATGGCTTGGTATTTTGGACACCTAAAAGAAATTACCAAAATATGGCCTGTTGGGGGTACTTGAGGACAGGGTTGAGAACTACTGCTGTAGGCCATTTGCATACTTCCTGAAGGACCAACTGGATGCTCCCAGGAAGCTGCTAAGCGAGGCCTAGTCATTACTGCTCACCTTCACAACTGGTCTACAACTATAGCAAGTGCAATATTCAGCTGCACGGTTTGCTTTTATCTACAATCAGTTCTTACCTTCATAGGCAGTTTTTTGTAAAGGTGAATTAACCCTTTAACTTAATAAAACTTGTAAATCAAGTCTTTAATTGTGTTCCTTTACCTTTAATACCAAACAAATATTGTTTTCTTTAGAATCAGGTTTTCTGCTCTCCCCACGGATAACTTGTTGGTTGCTGTTATTGTGCTAGAGGCAGATTTATCACAAACACCATCTGCCATGTCCAAGAAATTTCAGTTTTTCAAACAGAATTTAAAACATACAGGGACACTTTCCAGCGCACATACAATAACCGAGATTGTGTTGTCAACTCCATTCACAACTGTTGCTGTAAGGAATAGGATTTACAAGCAGCATAACAAATATCTGAGCCCAGGAAAATATTCTTCATATGCCATCATTAAATGGCAATGGTAAATCATTTTACAAAGCTGTTGGTAAAGTCTATACAAAGTAAATGTTGGTAAAAAAAAGAACATCCACCGCTTCTAATCTAGGTTCTAAGAGAGTAGTTAAAGTAGAACTCCAGTCAAACCCTCTTTAGCCTTAGATATTGAGCAGAAGGTTAGTATATGCGTCAGCCACTGTATATACTGTTATGTTTCAGCTGGAAAGTTCTTCCCTTTATTTCGTTTTCAATGCAGCGAGTAACACATAGGGGCCGGTTAACACTATCACATCATGCGCCCTGTATTATGCAGTTAATTCAAAGTAAGTTGACTGCAACACACATGGTTGATTTACTGAAGGCAAAATTCAAGATAACTTTTCCTTAGTTTGGTGAATGTGCTGGAAATTCAATTTGCAAATACCCAATCATGTGCAAGGGGGAAAAAAAAACAGTATTTTTGCTTGTACACGATTAAACGATGGAAGTCGGTATAGATGCATTAAATCAAGGCAAAATTCCCTTAACAGCCCTTTTGCCTTAGGTAGATCAACCTCATTGTGTGCTGCATTTGGAAGGCACATTGGTTTGCCATATAAAATGAATGGCACCCCAATACACCTCCATAGCTCAGTGCACCACAACACAAGGACCATGTAAAATGAATATCACCATAGCACACCAACGCACAGATGGTGATTACTGCACATTGCTTACTTGTCTCCACATGTTACTGAAGTGGCCTGCAGTGAATGGGCCCCAACAGTAAAGATGTTTCTTTTAATTGAGGTTAGAAATGCCATCACGTTTTTACTGCTTTATGTAGTCCTGTTGAGAAGATTTGTCTTTGAAGAGAGATCGGGTCAGGAAGTAAAGGGAAGTCTCCCCCAATGGGCTCCTATTCAACAATATAAACCCCACAGAGATTATAAACATTCCTCACCCTTTTTTGGTCTTCCAAATAATTTCTTGCTTGGAACGAGGATTGAATAAATGAAAATTCTGGATGATTTGCATCTGTGAACTCCTCTGTATCACTTATGAATAATGTGCTCAGATGAGTCATGTTTAAAAACAATTCTAAGGATTTTTAATGTTTTTTAATTCCATTGAGACATCAGTTGAGTCAACCAAAGCTCTTCACTTAGCCCTGAGTAATGGGAAGGAGAGATACTATGGTGGAGGGGTTATTAATTTTTATTGTATGTATTCATTGTTGAGGAAGTCTTAACACATGTATAGGACAACAATATTTTACATTTCCATTTATCCAATTTGCGGGTGAGATAGCTTTCTTCAGGGTTGCAAAGGCTCTAAATATGTAAATTTAATTATTTATGCTTCTGATTTTTTTAAGAGTTAAAGCAGAAACAGACGTTTGAACCATAACAAGCTTTATTATGCTCTTATTCTATAACAGCTCTTCACTATAAGGATGTAGCTGGTCAAGGCTTTATAGTAACAGAATAGTTGCAGGAGACTCCCCACCCCTGGGGGAGAACGTGCCACATAAAATAGTGGGTGTGGATAAATTGCACCAGTAAGAGGATCATAAAGAGGCATTGCTAAATAAAACCAGATGTGTGTTACACACAGGGTGCATGGTTCAGGAGTGCATTATGCACAAGTGTGCAGAGTTCAGGACTGAACTACACACAGGGTTCATGGTTCAGGAGTGCACCACATACAGGGGGCAGGGTTCTGCAATGCATCACGTGGGTGCAGGGTTCAGAAGTGTGCTATGTAAAGGGTGCAGGGTTCAGGAGTGTGCTACCTCAGGGCCGATCCTGGGCGGGTGCTCAGGGTGCACCACGCCCAGCCCCCACGAGCTGAGACAGAGGGGGGTGCCTAAGCTCAGGTGCTGTAGATCCCCCCTCCCACTTGCTCTTCCCGCCAGAAAATGATAGGAGCGTCGAGTGGGTCCAAGGAGGAGAAAATGTGCTGCCTCCCTCCTCCCCCCGCTCTAGGCGCCGCTGTCAGTTTCCTGTTCATTCCCCCTCCCTTCTTCTATCAGCATGCAGCAGAATAGGAGATTGGAGCGGCTGTGTCTCTGTGTGGAGAGAGAGCAGCTGTGGGCTCTTCTTTCCCCCCTCCTTCTCCTCCTCATGCTGCTGTTCTCGGAAGAGGAGCTTGCCAGGACAGCCAGCCGCTATATTTCCTCCCCCGTGGCCAGGGGAAAAAAACAAACAAAAAGGAGGAGAAAAGAGGATCATGGGACATGTAGTCCTGAGGACTGGCTGGCCCCTTGCAATCCTAGGGGGAAACTGCAGCCCCCAACATGCCCAGCTGAAGGGGAGGGAGAGGGAGAGCCAGGCTATGAGTAACACATTGCATCTGGTGACAGACAACGGTGGCAAGTGGCAGGCAATGGTGGCAAGTGACAGGCAATGGTGGCAAGTAACACACTGCATCTGGTGACAGGCAATGGTGGCAAGTGACAGGCTGCATCTGGTGACAGGCAATAGTGGCAAGTGGCAGGCAATGGTGGCAAGTGGGATGCTGACACTGCATCTGATGACATGCAACAGTGGCAAGTGAAACGCTGCATCTGATGACAGGCAAT
This sequence comes from Aquarana catesbeiana, assembly GCF_042186555.1. Classification (NCBI taxonomy): domain Eukaryota; kingdom Metazoa; phylum Chordata; class Amphibia; order Anura; family Ranidae; genus Aquarana; species Aquarana catesbeiana. Next base: position 608,771,366 of record NC_133327.1, on the reverse strand, counting down.
TGTGGCAAGTGGCAGGCAATGGTGGCAAGTAACACGCTGCATCTAGTGGCAAGTGACAGGCTGCATCTTGTGGCAGGCAATGGTGGCAAGTGACACGCTGCATCTTGTGGCAGGCAATGGTGGCAAGTGATATGCTGCATCTGGTGACAGGCAATGGTGGCAAGTGATATGCTGCATCTGGTGACAGGCAAGGGTGGCAAGTGACAGGCTGCATCTTGTGGCAGGTGACGGTGGCATGCTGCATTTGGTGGCAAGTGACAAGCTCAGGGTTCCCACCGATTCTGCATTATGGTGAGTTGAACTATTTCATTATATATTACAATGTAGTAATAGAAATAATGTGATTCAATCATCCTGACACCATATTAAGCATGGTGTTGAGGTGATTTAAGTGCTAACACATCCTTTGAAAGGATTATTTTATTTTCCTTGAGCAGTGTTAGAAATGTTGAAGGAGCCAATGGGAGCTGCAGACTTTTATTGCATTCAATTTCTTTATTTCTTGTTTCCAAATCCCTACATTGCTAAGTAGTAGAGCTGTGATTAGTTAATTTTGCTAAAATTCAGGATGTGGTTGGCATGCTTGCAGTTTAGACTTGCTGAAACAACTGTAAACTCAAAAGTGTAGAATTAGCAGTGATAAGCTGTTGAGCTTTATCCTCAGGTGTTGTGCCATTGACTCATTGCCATAGGAACATTTGTAAAGGGGAATAGTTAGTAAGATGACCACGCCCATGTGGGGGCACCCGAAATATTTATACACCCAGGTGTCTCTGACCCTAGGATCGGCCCTGTGCTACCTACAGGGTGCATTGTTCAGGAGTCCATATCTCACGGGCCAGTTAACAACCAAAAATGTCTCCCTCCCATTCTCCCCAATCCCTCTCCTAGCACAGAGCTCTCACCCCCCCCCAGTAAAGAACTCTCCTCCCCCCATCAGATCTCCATCTACTCCAACTAGAGAGTACTGAAGAGAGAAGTTGCTGCAGAAAAGCAGCTACAACTTAAAGAGGAAGTAAACCCTGATGGGTTTTACTTCCTCTTTTGCTCCCTGCAAAACCTGCAAATTAAAAGCATAATGGGCTAGTATGCATCGCATACTAGCCCATTATGTGACACTTACCTGGAAACGGATCCATTGCCGTCACCTGTGCAGGCTGTGTCCATCTTCACACCTCTTTTCCTTCCAGGGGGCCACAGACTCCGGCTCTCTGACTGGCCATAGACGCGTGATGTCACTCCCGTGCATGCGTGCGGGAGCCGTGAGTAATGGCACACGCTGGGGGAAGAAACGGCATGGAGGTCCGTTTCTTCACAGTGCATGTGCCGATTACATCATCGGTGAACTACAAGTGAAATATCTCCTAAACGGCGCACGTTCAGGAGATATTTCCACTACATATAAGTAAGCCTTATTCTCATCACTAGAGAAGGGTTTACAACCACTTTAAATCAGGAGAGTGAAAGCAAGGGGTGTGAGCTTCAGGAGGAACTGCTGCCACAAGACTAGTGTGGCTGTGTAAATCCTCCACCCCTCCTCTGCTGTTATAGGGATGGTGCAAGGCAGGGAGAGTTCTGTATTAGCCACCTGGAGAGGTACACTGTCACTTATAAACGCAGAAGCTGGGCTTCTGTGTTTACAAGGGACCATAGTAAAAGGTGAGCACAGGGTCAGTCCTGGAGGTGGCGATCCAGCTGAAATAAATCCCTGTAGCTAGCGCTTTGGTATCATAACCCATTTGCAGTGAATCTGACTTTTAGCTGATTTGTGATGTGTTCCGAAGTGGTTGATTCTAATTTTAAGTAAAGTGGATTGAGAGATTAAGAAATTATTATTCCATGTGGCCTAATCCCAGCCCCAATACAATATGATGCAACATTTGGGTTGAGCAGGGAAACCTTAGGGGAGGGCTAAGATGGTTTCCAACAAACTTTCCAACTTGGCAAATCTATGTGTGCAGACCAATCCTTCTAACTTCACAGTGACCAAGATGTAAATGTCAGCATGACAGGTCATGGTGGTTTGGGAGGTTCAATTATTTTCAAGTAAGTAACAAACATGTCATATTTACCTGCTCTGTGCATTGGCTTTGCACACAGCAGCCCCAATCCTCCTCTTCTCGGATTCCCGGTGCTCCTGATCCCTCCCCGTTGCTGAGCACCTCTATAGGAAGCTGCTTGCTCTGGGGGCACTTGTGTGTGGTCCCCCCTGAGCCGCCTCTGTGTGTCTATGAGAGAGACAGAGTGCTGCTTGGTCCCACCCTCTGCTCCCTCCTCACTGGCTGTAATTGACAGCAGCATGAGCCAATGGCTCCTGTTTTTGTGTCTGAGCCAATGGGGGGGGGGGGGGGGGAGCTGCACACGGAAGGTTTAATACCTTCATGCATAGAAAACATGAAGGTAAAAAACCTTCAGCCCTTAGAACCACTTTCAATTCATCCATCTTTGGCCACCTTTAGGAAAAAAAAGCAACGTTATATGAAATTACCCATTCCTCCTTTTTGCACAGCGTGGTTTTCTGATAAATGATCACAATAAGCTGCATCTGATGAGGGAACTTTTATCTGTATGCATGTTACACAGTCACTCTGAGCTCTGTGAAATATAAAAAAAAACACATCTATTAAGGAGCAACACCCATTAGCAAATCTGTTGCTGTTTATTCAGTGTTGAATAAAGTATCTTATTGGTATATATACCATTATTTTCTTTTATTTTGCATTAGGAAGTTCCATTAACAATGATTAGTTTAGGGTCCCATTGACCTAGAATCATTGATAATAGTCATCATAGGAAAATAAGAACATTATCTAAACTGCAGCATAACAGCATTGACTTTTTGTCTGTGTCTTTAGGGGGAACGTTGTTGCTGACTGTAATGGTAATGAGGCATCTTTTCTACTATTAGAAAATAATATTCACATACTCCCAGGGTATTTGTAATGTGCTTGATTCATTAGAGCATACTTAGTTTGCACAATTAGCATTAATCATTTACTTAGCAATTGTCATGAAAAATATAAAGTTAAGTAGCAGGAACATTAAAAAAAAAGTGAAATGTATTCTTTAGATGATATGCTCTTTTCCCTGACAAGAAAATGTTATGCAGAATTGGGGGTATTTAACCTTTACGCTACTTTACTGTGGCTTGGTATTTTAACATTGTGACTTTAGACATATATGTCAAATCAATATTGTTTTTTTTTAAGTTGTAAAGCTCTTTACCATGCATGCTAAACTTTGGAACTTTTAGTTACTTAATAGCCCATATTGATCAGTTCTATATCAGCTTTTTAAGTTAATTGTACGCGTTTAAAGCCCAACGCCAGGCATAAATGTAAAAGCACTTTTGTAAATGAAATATCTTACCCTGCCTTATCTTACCTTGCCAGTATTTTGCCTTTTTTCATTTTTACATCAGCCATAGTGTCACATATCTGATGGAGGAGCACAAAGATTTGAGAGAGGCTTCTCTTTAATCTTCCGCTGAGGGCAAAAAGGCAGTGCAAACAAGTGGTGTAAGGGCACAGAGTGGCATGAGTAGTAGTTCTTGATGGATGCTGCTGTAGGAAGACAGAAAGCAATGTCTAGCCAAGGGTTTGCTAATATAAGGCATTACAGTTGTTATGGTTGCAAATAAGTTCCCTCTAGTGTCCTTTTAATGCTGTTAGGACTTTCTTTTAATTCCTGAGAAACAGCGCTGCAAAGCATTGTGGGAGATGTAGTTTGGAGGAGGAAGTGACTCTGTTAGCTGGATCAGCCCTGAACTACAATACAGACAATGCAAAGCGCGCAGCACTGCATGCTAGGAGCAGTAATAAAAGGAACAGCGCAGCCATCTTTCAGCCTCTCTGGATGCCATTCAATACCTGCCAGCAGGAAGTCTGTGTGTGTGACCAGGAGACTACAGCTTATACAGCGCGGAGCAGGATCACTAGCCTCTGAGGGACTTCAGTGTACAGCCCTGCCAGCTTAGCAAGCGGATCGGTGTGCAGTGACAGGACATCTGGAAGTTTTCCTGCATCCCAGCCATCCGGAGGAGCGGTACAGCGCCATCTTTTCATCAGATTGAGACATCAGAAGGGGAGTCTGGACGGAGCCTCACAGCCTCTGAGTCTATTGTGGTGAGAGGGCACCTGCCCATTTCAGTAAAGTGCACTGTTTGCTGAGTGAGTTATTTAAAGACTGCTGGTGAGACTTGTAGTTCCACAGAAGTGATTCTACTTATTCACAGGCCACATACAGCTGAACTATGGGGTTTGTTATTCCCTGTGCTGTAAGGTCAGTACTGTATTACACTCACACATAAAGAGGAAGTTGCAAGTGCCACATTTCCTAAGTTAAACCATTATCAACATACCATTTATTTTACAGTTTGCTTTCTCTCTTTTGCTCTGTTGGATTACAAATACTGCAATTTAAACTACAGGCTAGCTGAAGATATTTGGAGTCAAGGAACTTTTAACATCTTTTGCAAAGCATCACAGTTCTTTTCTGTAGTTGAACATTGAATTGCAACCTAGGGGGAGCCCTTGAGTACAGGTTAAATATTGCATTGTATTATTGAATGTAAGTAACATTATATTGCAATTTGGTTGTGTATTGAGGCCTCCGTGGAAAGGTGTTTAATAGAGGATTTGGAGAATATTGAACACTTGTCCCATTGTACACCTGTCTACATATACTCCCTATGGTGATTATTGAATCCTCAGTTTTCATCTCTATACTGATTGTTATCAACTGTCATTTATTGTTTGTGTTTAATCACATTGTTCATTGTGTTTAATATTCACTCTAGTAAACTTTCTGAGTGGTTCAGTGACATTGTGTGAGTTTCTCATTAATAACATCCCATAACAAAAAGGAACCCAAAGTCAGAGGTAAGAGAGGATCTGCAGAGTTGGGGTAGCCAGTGGGGTATAGAGTTAATCAGCAGCCCTCACTGGGGTACCGCTACAAATGTATAACCTCCCCTCAAGGTATGACGGGCATGGCACTGGAATGGCAAGCAAGAACACTGCAGCAGGTATTGACAACCACAGGAATAGCAGACAGGTGGCAGACTGATCGGCATCGGAGCTCAGGCAGGTGTGTAGAGAGTCAATTGAGAGACTGCAGGCTGGTGGGTAATCATGACACGGAAATTCAGGACTGGTCAGGAAAGCCGGGTAAGCAACTGGCATGCAGATCAGGTACCACAAAGACAGCAAAAGTAATGTCAAGGTTCGAGCTGGAGTTGATATTGGATAAGTAGATCAGGAACAGAAGAAGCAGGCAGAGATGTAGTTCAAGGGCAATACAGGTGGGAAGCAGAAGCAGGTCAGTGCAAGCTAGGTCATTGTCAAGTTGTTAGGCATGAAGTCACAGATTCACAGGCAACATTCAAGACAGCACAAGCTACGTGTAGCTGACCAGTTTAAATAGCCATTTGGTGTCAACATTGGCAGCAATCATGCATGCAATCCTGACCCTCACACACACATGCGCGCATCTCTGCATGAATATGAGTGGCCAGTAGCAATCCCTGATGTAGGGCTGCAAGCTAGCCTGTGCACAGATGCTTATACAGATGCACAGTCATTCATATTGGCATAACTTCCTGACATCTGAAATAATTCACCCCTCATATTCTTTTTTCTAAAGCTTATTTATTCTGATTTTCTTTTTGTAAGACAATAAACGCTATGCCTTTTCCACCTATCTTGTAAATACCACTCAATAATTCCTTTATTTGGGTAACAATGTAATTGTGCAATTACTGCCAAAATGGGAGGACCCAGGTTGTCTGGGCTCCTGGTCTATTCCACCCATTGTTAAATACAAGGCTGATTGACAGGTAGAAGGCTGTCAGTCTTTCCTGGCCATCCATGCAAATGAGAAGTTATGGAAATTCAAAGAATGTGACATTGAGGCCACCCTCACCTCTCCTCCCAGAGGGCATCTCAGAATTTAAGTTATATACAATAAGTAAATGATGATGTCACAGACTTTGATATGCAATTTCTCAAAATATTTGCAAGTAATTGAAAAACTAATTTTAAAGTCGAAAGGTCAGCTGTAAAATTTAGTTTAGGATGTTTCTGAGTTCCATTGCAGGTGCATTTGACCTGCACTTGAACTTATTCATTAGGTTGTTTTGACATTCCCATAGACATATATCTGTTCTTACATAAATGAAGCTTGTGAACACAGGTCCTTACACATCTAGGCATTATTATTATTATTCAGGATTTATATAGCGCCAACAGTTTACGCAGCGCTTTACAATATAAAAGGGAGACAATACAGTTATAATATAATACAATACAATACAATAGGATTAAGATGTTCATTAGGACAGGTAAAGTGGCTGTCCTCTTCATGCTGCATTGGGTTGTTGGTAAGGTAAGCTTCCACTGTATATGCTGTACACTATTATTCTTTAAGAAATGTAATTTAATAAAGGCATTTAATAAGAATAGGTACAACTGCCCATAAACATATCAGGGTTTGTGCAAATGCATTTATTAAAGATATGAACTCCAGAAATGCTGGTACTAAACCATTGACCATAATTGTGGATGGGGTGCAGAATGAAGCACTATGGAAAGGGCTGCTTAGTATATACAGAACAGTGGCAAGAGAAAGCATATGAACCCCTTGGAGCTGACTGGTTTTCTGCAATATTTTGTAGATAAAATGTGATCTGATCATCTTCAAAGTCACAACAATCGACAAACGGTGTTCTTAAGCTGAACACACACAATTCTAATTTCTTGTGTCTTTATTGAACACATCCATTAAATATTCACAGTGCTGGAGGAAAAGGTAAGTGAACCCATAGACTAATTACTTCAATGATTGGAGTCAGTAGTTTCCACACTTGGAGTCCAATTAATGAAATAAGTTTGGAGGTGTGATTTAGAGCTACTTTGATTTAAGAAAGTCTTTCAAACATTTTAAGATTGCTGTTCATAAGAAGCATCAGCTGATGTAACCCATGCCTTGGAAAAAGGAGCTCTCCAAAGACATAAAATCAAGAGTAGTTTATCTGCATAAGGCTGCAAAAGAATACAAAGCAATCTTAAAGTGTTTTGCCAACCATCAGTCAACAGATTGTCTATAAATAGAGACAGTTCAGTACTGGGGATATTCTTGCTAGAAGTGGGTAACGAGCCAAGATGACCACCAGGGCAAAATGCAGAATGCTCATTGAGGTAAAGAAAAATCCACGAGTAACAGCTAAAGGCTTGAAGGCATCACTGTAACTGGCAAACATCTCTTTTTATAAGTCTATCATACGTAAGTCTTTGTACAGGCAGGGTGTCCATGGCAGAACATCACAGAGGAAGCTGCTGCTCTGAAAAAAAAAAAAAAAAAAACATTCCTGCAAGCCTAAAGTTTGCCAAAGAGCATCTTGGCAAGCCGCAATTTTTTTGTGGACTAATGAAACGAAAGTGGAATTGTTCAGGAACAATAATCAGCACGTTGTACAGAATTGCGCAAAAAAGGCACAGCTTACAAACATCAAAACATCATCCCAACGTGATCATGATTTGGATATGTTTCGCTGCCTCAGAGCCTGCACAGCTTGCCAATACCGAGGGGAAAATTGATTCCCAAGTTTACCAAAATTTCCCTCAGGATAATGTCAGGGTGGCTGACCACAAGCTGAAGCACAGTGGAAGTTTGGTGATGCACAAGGACAATAATCCTAAGCATCAAAGTAAATCCACCATAGACTGGCTTCAGAAACCTTTTGGAGTGACCCAGTCAGCTCAGACCTTAACCCCATAAAAATGCTGTGAAATGACCTCAAGAGAGCCATTCACACCAGACAACCTGCAAATGTGTCTAAGCTAAAACAGTTTTTCTTAAAGAGGAATATTGAAAATTTTGCCCCGAACATTGTGCAATTCTGATCCAGTGCTACAGAAAATGCTTGCTTGAAGTCATTGCTGCCAAAGGAGGTTTGACCAGCTAATAACTCCAAAGGGTCAATTACTTTTTCCTCCAACAATGTGCATGTTTAGTAGGTATGTTCAATAAAGACAAAAAACTAGAATGGTTTGTGTGTTATCAGATTAGGCACATTGTGTCTGTCTATTGTTGTGACTTAGATGATGATCAGATCACATTTACTGCAGAGAAGTAGTTAATGACAAGGGGTTCACATAATTTTTCTTGCCATCGTAGTTTGTTGCCTTTTGCACACAGTTGCTGAAATTTTGTCGGATATTGGCTTAATTTCATGCTGCAGGCCAAAAACTTTGTGGAATATTACTTTTTATTCCAAAGAATGTGTCTAAAAAGAAAATGCAGACACGATTATTCATACTGCATATTTCAGCTCAGTTGAGTATTTTCAGCTGGATCAAGCCATGATTTCATAGGTGCCGCCAGATGCAAATGACTAGCTGCTGCCAGGGCAAACAAGAAATTGGACAGGTTAGGAAACCTGTTGCAGCCACTTTTGTTTCCACTTGATGACTTGTTCTCTCCGTTGATTCCTGTTCCTCCATCATAAACTTAATTCAGTTTCTGCAGAACCAAGCTTTCAAGTCTCTGGAGCTGTCTGCAGGTCTTTTACCTGAGAGTGGCCATGTCATACCTGTCTGAGTGCCATCTGAAGTCTTTGAACAGCCATACTTCCTAACCACTTCCATTTTGGGACAGATCATTGCTAAACTTTTACTTTTAAGAACAGTTTTAGTATTTTGGCCATTTTTAGTGGCCTCCATCTTTATTGCAACAAGACAACAAAGGCATACTGTCAAGTCAGAAACCCTCCTTTACAAATGTTATTGATGTAGCTGGGTGCCCTTCCGGGCTGTGTGCCCGCTCTCCTACTTCCTTTTCCCTATGCTGCTGGAGATGCTCTGTGTATGTGCTGAATTCCCCCTCCACTGCTGTGTGAGCAGACACAGAGCTGCTGGAAGAGTGGGCTGTGCTCCTCTCACCCCTTGCTTCCCTGCTGTGTGAGCAGAGTGGACTGTGTGTCCTCCGCTGCCTGCTCCTGCCCCCCTCCCTCTTGGCATTAGTGACTCTGAACCAACCAGGGCAGAGAGAACTTGTTATACAGTGGCTACCAGGGACTCTGGGAAAAGTAGTCCTTAAAGGGGCACTGCATTATACAAGTCAATATATGCTAATGGAGCTGCAGACTTTATTACCCACAATTCCCTGCACAACACAAAAGGAAAGACAGAACTTTTCCTGGGCAATTCCGTAGAGATCTGGTTCTTTTGCAGGAGGAAGCCAAGTCATACAGACCTATGGCCTTTGTGGAGACTGTGCAGAGATCAGGGGCCATAGGAGTCTTTGCCAAGGGAGACCGAGAGAGTACAGGCCTATTGCTGGGGTGTCTGTGCCTACACCAGAGAGCAAAGGACTGAGACACTGAGAGAGAACACTTACTAAGCAGATATAACAAAACATGTTTAATTAATGGTACTATGTATTTAAAGTAGCACTAAACAATATCCTTATTCTCCAAAAATAAACCATAAATTACCACTACTTAATAGCCCTGTATTCTCTTTTTTATGGAATTGTTTTGTAACACCTCAGTAAGTTCCTAAACGTGCACCACCCCTGACTACCATTTGTTTAGAATAAGCAGTACACATTGGTTACAGTCATGTGCACTGCTCTGTGCACACTACAAATCCCATAGTCTGTCTTGGGAGCAAGCAAGAGAGGGTGGCTGCTTTCTTACATACAGCGGGACCACCGAGAATGAATATAGCCACCCTCTACAGGAAGTTGGATCACAGCAGGCAGCAGAGAAAAAAGAAAGGAAGTTGGAGGTCTGGAGAAGGCTGAGAGCAATGAAAGCTCCTTTTTTTAAAAAATAAAGTGGACCTTTCCCTTGTTTTACAAAATTTCACATCAGCATGCATCTCTGCAGTTTTTTACACAAAATTATTTTTTTGCATTTATTTCCTTGTTTTCCTGATGATGCTATTGACGTAGCCCCAGCCCCACAGATGCACCCTGGGAAGGCAACGTCACTAGTGCCTTCAGGAAGATTATATTCTTGTACTGCACACACACGAGATGAAGTGCATAACATCATGGCCTTCACAATGTTCCACATGGCATTCAACTAATTTCTTTAAAATATATATATATATTTTTAAAAACAGATGAATATAATATCATCTGGCACATGCGCAAGATGATGCTGTGCACTCCATCTGGTGTATGCATGGAAAGACATATATTTTCAAAATGTCGAGGAGGGAACGGGGACACCAGCTGCACAGAAGCAGCCAGAAAAGGTAACCACAAGAAAGAAAGGCTGTATGGGCATAGGTAAATGTATTTGTTTATGTACACTATATTATGTATTATTGGCATTTTCTTGTGTGGAAATGGAGGTCTTCTTTAGAAATGCATATTTCAACAGATTTTTTTTTAAACAGGTTTTAGTGTCCCTTTAACAGTAAATAAACAAGCAAGTAAGAGAAGTTATTTTTTGGGTTTACCTACTCTTTAAATAAATATAAAATGTTTAAATACTCTGTCTTACCACCCAGGGACTAGCCAAACCAATGCTGTGTTCTTCACACTGAAAGAAATGAAGGGGTGTTACAAATCCATGATCACTAAATGTATACGGATAATTGAATATTGCTTGTTTAAATCAATAAACCATTAAATAGTATGAGTGTTTCATGGGCGAGTGTTCTTCTTTTAATTATAATTATACAGTTCAGGGTTAAATGAAGCATAAGTTAATTGTACGAATCTCTAAAGAATCTTGACATAATGAATATTTGAAGTTTTATATTGTTTCCTTGATTGCTTTGTTGTAGTGCATGTATCTGACTTATTTAAATGTACATAACTTTGCATTCCAGATCAGTCAGTCATTCTCTAGTGAAAGAGTTAAGGGACTGTGGTTTTCTTTGAACTCTGTGTCTTCTTCCTGTCACATACTCTGGTACCTGTTACTTAGGATGGAAAATAAAGCCTGCGGATTTCCAAAAGAGAAAATTGTGGCTAGTTAGTGTCACAAGCAATAGGTCTGTGCTCTGTAACTTGTCTCTGCCAATTAATGTAGCGTACATTGTACCCACTCATCCCACTGTGGAATATATTGGCAACTTGCAAATAGATGGGCAACAATTATTCTAAAGAGAGATGTGCAGGAAATATGTCTTTTAAGTTATGCGTTGGCTTAAGAATTAATTACCCCTTTAAATTATATACAGCTCCAAAAATGTGTATATAGGCTGTGATTTATTAGATTCTAGAAGGATAGCTGGGAATATCTATGGAGACAGAGATTGCTGCTTACATTTTTCTTGTGTTTCACTGTTCTATCCAAAAGTTTATGTAAACCCTAACAATGAACTTCTTTTCGTTTTTCCCTTTTGGTCTAAATTTGGCCAGTTTAGCAGGAACCGGCCAACTTTTGATCCATGCATGAGCAGGCTTGTTGTACAGAAGTCATTCAGTATATCAACTTCTGTACAACCACCCTGTCGTGTTTTTTCTCCATCAATCAGTGCCACTGGCTGTAACCGGCAGCACTGATCAGTTTATTCTGAAGGCAGGGAAGTCTCTCTACTGTCAGAATTTAATCTTAGCAGGAAGGAAGGATTCCCCATCCACATTGAGTGTGTGGATGGAGGAATGAGATCATCTGTATCAATGTATGGGCTGCCTTCTTATATCAGTAAAACACTCTGTTATGTCTCTTCAGTAAGTGCAAAAAAAACAGTTTATCCTGTCAGAAATGTAAGGCTGTTCTATATCACTCTGCAGGCTTATCCCAAACATTGTTATCAGAAAGTAAGTCAAGCTGGCCTTGCACCTGTAAAAATTCATTAGAAAATGAAGATGTTTTCAGAATGTTTGTTTGATTATCTAAAGCGATGTCAGGGACCATGAACCAGGCAGAGACTGAAAATGCAGTTAAAATCACACCTTTAATGTAATAGTAAAAATAATACAGATCAGTAACATAGTCAAAAACAGAAGCCAGAGTTAGGAAGCCAAAACAGATAATCGGACGAGCTGGGATTGAGAAGCCAGGAATCAGCATTGTCAGAAGCCAAAGATCAGCATCAGGAACAAGAAGAAATGTCAGCCAGGCAAAAGTCATAACAGGAACACAGCAGAGACACACTGGATATGTTGACCAGGCGAAGGCACGAAAGGAATGAGCAAGGCAGTAGCCAGAAGGGGTTGGCTGTAGGCTGGACTAATGAGACAGGTAATGGTAACCAGGTGAGTCACTGTGCAAACAATGAGTGGCTGGTAATTAACTGACAGATGAGCAGCCTTGAGCATTGAGAAGAGAGTTGCTAGAAGTCCAGCCCTTACAGTGGAGGATTTGACACTCTTTGTCCTGACCAAAGCAAGAAAACAAATCAAAGGACAAAGATGGAAACATTTTGTTGAATCTAATGGAAACAAAGAAAGTTTGAATTGTTGAAGTCACACCTGGCTAAGAAAATGTATAACCAGCACACACACCTATTCATAGCTCTGCTCAAGACTGGCCTCTCTTATGCATGGACAATCTGAGTGCTGCCCACTAAAGTCTGTTTCCACACTTCATTGAAAATATGAATATCAGCTGTATCTTGTGTGGCTCCTCTTACCGTAATATTTAATAATTAATAAGTTGAATGCAAGGGAGTTCACCTATCCTTGTGAGCAAGCCCCGAGTGGTGAAATGCATTGAGGAAGGTTGGTTCTTGGGCAGAGACATTTCTGTATGCAGTCAACTTATTGAGTATTAAATAATATGGTAAGAGGAGCCAAGCAGAGTGTGCCTGACATGCACCTGTCAACATTAAGCTTGAAGTAGAATGAAAAAATCAAGACAGCTGACATAGTAGTCATTTGTATACTTTCTCTTCCAAACATTTGAACAAAATTCTACAGGTTTATTAGGACTATAGAATGTGTCTGTTATTGAGTGGAGGACAAGGAAATATGTTCTGTAGTTCTAACACAATTTCTGTCCTAAGGTGACATTGCTACTTCTCTTTAGATGTGGTACATTGAGTGTGAATTGTCATCCCTGGACAGGGATCAACAGCTGAAAATGAAGGCTAAAAATATAAAACAAATGCAGCTACCTCATACACAGACTGGTAAGCTGCAATATGTTACTTGCTTGTTCTTGGGTTTAGACTTTACACTTTAATGCACAATCCAGCTAATAAAGGCTGTCACTATAAGGCTGTAATAATCATCCGGTCTCAATATAACATTTGTCGGTTGTATTACTTGTGTTGACCCTACCGTCAAATTTAACAAAGGATCCTTGATTGGGAACTGACCCCTTGTCAGCCCCTATAGCCTATTTGACACAATACACTTGTACTAGTAGTTTTTCCTGGCATAGTTATCAATCACATTTTTTCACTTTAATCAGCACAAATACTGACATATAAACTTTTAAATGCCCGTTCCTGCTCTTCTTAACAAATATACAGACACTGTTAATGACAGCCAAAAAGAAAAAAACCTGTTCAATTATATTTATGAATTGCCTGTTACATAGAAAATTGTTAATATAACGTACACACAGTCATTTCCAAAGATCTGTGCAATAAAAACTTTTTGTGTAATAAAAAAGAAAGAAATTAAGTAATACATTTGGAAATAACATTAATGAGAATAGAAACTGCATGCTTTAGGATTTTGTAAACTAGCCATGCTACTGCAAAATTTGTGTCATGGTTAGGACAAGCAGAACAAAAATACTGTATATTCTGTGAAAGATAGGTGATCCGTAGAGCTCAGGATCACTAATTAGCCGTATTGGTGAAACAAGCAGTCCTTTTTTTTTTTTTTTTTCAAAACCAGCAAAACAGAAATAGCTCATCAAAAATAAAGCAAAAAGTCTATAACTCTGGTCAGGGTCATAGCTCTGTTTTAGGGTGCCGCAAAGGCCACAGGGGTTCAGCAAACAGAGACTCCAGCGAGTTGCTGGGGAGACCACACTTGCCCACAACTGTTCACCCCTTGATTCCACCTCATAGACAACTATTCGCTGTTTCATGTTCCTTTTCTGGACCCTGATGCAGCTGGGTTAACCGTTTCAGATTCTCATAGTAGGGCACACTTCCCAACTTTCTGAAATGCTTGAGGGATTTGGTTTTAGGAGTAGCAGTCCTTCCAAATGAGGGATATTTGGGAGATTTGTTAGGGTATTACTTTGTTTTAAAAGGGTTTTAGCTACCGGGTTTAGTGATGGAAACAAAAAGAACTTACATTATTGCTCTCTATTATGTCAAAACTCCTATATAAATCAGTGGTATAGCCACAGGAATAGCAGAAAAAACAGAGCCAATTGGTCTTGAGCACAGTGCTATGGAATGCTTATCTCTTTGCATCTCACTGTTATGAAAGTATCATGGTGTGATCATTAGCCAGAAAACCATCATACTGTATGATCACAAGTTTGTTGTTTTGTATAAAACATTTGCTTTGTGTTGGGTAGTTTGCATCATATCGAAGTGTTGGACCATTAATATGTTGTCATTCCTGGCACAAATGCTTTCATATATATGTTCTAAAATGAATATTCTGTACGATATGTATTCATTTAAAACTCCTTCTGCACCCTATGGCTTTATTTATTCATGAGCTTTGCATACCCTGATTTAACACTGAGTATTAAAAAATGCTTTTTTCCTGGTAATAAATGGAGACATTTGGAGCAAACTAGGCTTAAATGGCCCTAACCAGCTATTACAGTCCTACTGATATCAAATATGATATCTGTATATTCACAGTCTCTTGTCTTCTATAGTATAAGTACACTCTATGTAAAGTGTCAGTGTTATGTAATTAAATGCAATTTTAAAAAATCCCCTCTGTTTTTATTTTTTACACTATGAACCAAAAAAAGCGACAATTTTGAAGAAAAAAATAAATTTTTTACTTTCTGCTATAAAACATTTCCATAAAAAAAAATGTATTCATCAAATTAGACCAATTTGTATTCTGCTACATATTTTTGGTAAAAAAAATTCCAATAAGCATATATTGATTGGTTTGCGCAATAGTTACAGCATCTAAAAAAATAGGGGATAGATTTATGGCATTTTTATTATTTCTTTTTTTTTTTTTACTGGTAATGGCAGTGATCTGCGATTTTTAGCGGGACTGCGACATTGCGGCGGACAGATCAGACATTTAACGGACATTTTTGAGACTTTTTTGGGAACTAATGAAATTACTACAGTAATCAGTGCTAAAAATATGCATGATTATTGTACTAATGACACTGGCAGGGAAGGGGTTAACATCAGGGGTGATCAAAGGGTTAACTGTGTTCCCTCACTGTGTGTTCTAACTTTATGGGGGATGGGCTTACTAGGACAGCACACAGATCCGTCTTCCTGCATAGCAGGAAGACGGATCTGTGTGATCTCCCCTGTCAAAATGGAGATTTGCCTTGTTTACACGGGCAGATCCCCATTCTGTGACTGCAGGGGGTGATCGTGGGTTGACGGTGAACCGTGGAACCTACTGATTGGCTCCCCCACATGTTCTTCATGTACTCATCAATTATTTTGTCGCCGGGAATCTATTGGAAGGGTATGATACCATCATGGTAAGAAGTGGGGAATTCGGAGTTGGGTATCCTACCACTGGAGTCACTGGGAAGTAAAGGAAGTCAGTATTTCAGTTGCTGAAAAGGTGCTTCATGAGTTAATTCTGGGTGGTGGTGGTTTTGAGTAGATATCAGTTCACTTCATCTGCTGAAGATCTTCTACCACAGAGGTGTCTAACTTTTTGACCTTCTTGGGCCACATTGGAAGAAGAGGAAGAATTGTCTTGAGCCACACATAAAATACCCCAACTATAAGGATAACTGATGAGCAGATATTTTTATTATAAAAGTAAAAGAGGGCAACATAAAAACAAGTGTGAAATTTGATACTGTTTTTGATAAACGAACGCATCAATATCTGGTTTGGTGGATAAAGCAGCAATTCTCAATTATTTCGCAAGGTGTTCATCAGATATTTTTGTTCTAACTTTGCCCTTCATGTACTTGATGACATGAATAGGGCCTGATTGCGATAAGTGGTATATTTTTCTTTGGGAAGATAAAATGAATAAAAGTCCAGTAAAGAGACACTCAAATTTTTCTTCGACTGAGTGTAAACACAAAAAATGTAAAAAATCTAAATTTTTAATTAAAGTAGAACTTCCGCTCGTTGTACTCCCCCCCCCCCCCCCCCCGGTGCCACATTTGGCACCTTTCGGGGGGGAGGGGGAAGAAGATACCTGTCTAATAACAGGTATCCTGTTCCCACTTCCAGGAGCCTCAACCACGGGCATTGACGTCACCGCCCGGGCTCCCTCCTCCTTCTCCGGTCGCCAGGCCAGTAGGATAGAGGAGTGGAGCCTCGCGCAGTAGGGTTCCCGGCGTGAAGCCATAAGGCTTCACTGCCAGATTCCTTTACTCGCAATGGAGGCGGGAATGCACCCGACAGCTGATGGAAACATCAGCTGTGGTGCCGACATCGCTGGACTCCAGGACAGGTAAGTGTCCGATTATTAAAAGTCAGCAGCTGCAATATGTGCAGCTGCTGGCTTTTAATTTTTGCAGCGGTGGGCGGACCTCCACTTTAAGTTTATGATTTTGTGTTGATCCGCATTCATAGCTGTCTTGAGCTGAAGGTTTGTACTACCACTTCTGATACTCTGTACAGGGGTTCCCTGTATTGTCACACCAGCAAATGTCGGCCTCTTTGCGCCTTACTTTTCCCATCTCTAGACTCTACCAAAGGCATTGGACTGTTTTTCATGTACTCATCGGTTATTATGTTGCCAGAAATCTATTGGAAGTGCATGATGCCATCATGGAAAGAAACGGGGAATTTTGGCTGAGAGATTTTGTCACTGGAGTCACTGGGAAGTAAAAGAAGTCAATATTTTAGTTCGTGGAAAGCTGCTACATAAGCTGTGGCATTAACCTTTACCTTGTAGTCATCTTGGCTTATTTAAGTCAACGTTAACTGCTCTGGTAATTGCATGTAAGGGCAATCCTTGCAGAAATGTAAATGTTATTTTCGGACTGCACAATTTCTGCCTTTGGAATGACAGCAAAGAAAAGACAGTAAGTGCAGATTGGTTGATTGCAGTGTAAAACATTTCCATTCTGTGGCTCCCCAGGCCATTTTTTCCCCTTTGCTGCAGAGATCACAGAAGCACATGAAATACTGATAGTTGTTATGGTGAATTAACCATGGCACTCATGGAGGCCAAGCGTCTGAGAAAGTGTTACACGGCCTCAAGGCAAATATGATGACATGGGATTCACACCTGTAGTTCATTTACTGGGGCTGAGGTTAGATTTCAACACAGACAATTACTGGGAAGTATTGAGTTCCCAAACACCAATTCATTCTGCTGCACTGAATGTTTTTCTCCTGACCAGACCTGCCCTAAGGAGCGACCGAAATCGCTGCATTTGATTATGTGCCACAGCCTTGTGATTGACAGGACAGTTAACTGTACTTCTCAGCTAAAGGAAAAGCAAGGCGCATAACTGGGGTCATTTGTTTGATGGCTTCAAATGAGAGGCTAGGTAGAGAGAGCACTTTTATAACACTACAAAATCTCCGCTTACTAAAGGTACTTCAAGAGAGCCATTACAGAACATGGAAATAAAACACTGTGTGATTCTGCCAGTCTACAATACATACGCTTGTTAGCAAAGCTTGTATATTGCACTACATAAGCATTGTACCAATAATAACAAATGTCAGCATATATATATATATATATATATATATATATATATATATATACACACACATAATACCATGTAAGGTATAGGTGTTTGATCTTTTTTCTTAATTTTTTTTTTTTTTTTGTTCATTATTGTGAGCTTCAGCATTGTCTCTGCATATTGCAGGAATGCAAATGTATTATATAGAAGAGGAAGGGTCTGCTGTCAGATTGACCTGTATTGTTTTTAATGGTGAGCATATAGCCGAGACATTTACATTAGAAGCTTCGTGTACTGCTTCAGGCCCAGAGATGTAACTAGAACCTTCAGGGCCCCATTGCAAGAAACCATAAAGGGCCCCCCTGACGCCCAACCGGGGCCTTCTAACTAATCCAGGGGCCTTTTATTATGGTCCTGCAGCAAGACCTTTTCACATGTTATGCAGTGGGCCTCCTTCCTGCCATCTTGGAGTCCTGATCACTGACTCTGTAGATTAAAAAAAAGGATGGGGCCAGTAAATTAAATATTTATTGGCTTCTTTCCCAACCTCCATCCCAAAAGCATCCCCTCACAGCAGCCAGAAGGAGAGGGGAGGGGGAAGCTGGCAGCAATGGCAGGAGGGCAGGAGAGTACACAGGGACCCGGGGGCAGCAGGACCTGGATAGGAGGGGCGGCATATAGGAACTGACCCCCCTCCATTTTCCTCCTGCAGCTGCTGAATGACTGTGGGAGGACGAGAAGGAGAAGCGGGCTTTCAGCGGCTCCCGGAGAAAAATGATCTGTTTCTCTATATGCTGCCTCTCTTATCCAGGTATACAGAGGAGCCGCATGGGCCCCCTGGAGCATGGGGCTGGATCGCAAATGCGACCCCTGTATTTACACCCCTGTTAAGGTCCCTATCTCGTAAGGTTTTAGAGAGACAAAAGGCTTAATTTGTGAATAATGGACTAACCAGTGCTTCCTATTGGATACAGAGAATTGCATACCCTGTAAAAAAAGAAAAAAGATCTGTATGTTACCATGTTTCAGTTTGGTCCAGTCTTGCCATGTGATTTAGCAGCTCCTCTTTGTAAGGGAGTCCTTGACCACAATGGCTCATTAGCCGATCTGGACTGCTTTCAGAAGCACCGGGAGGGGACGTGTTCCCCTTTTGACCCTAGATCTATCCATAAAGAGGACCTGTCATCCTTTTTTTTTTTATTACAAGGGATGTTTACATTCCTTGTAATAAGAATAAGAATGCTAAAAAAAAATTAAAGGGACAGTGTAAAAACAAAAAATAAAGTAAGTAAGAAAAAAAAATGAAAGCTGCCCCATCCCTCCGTGCTCACGCAGAAGTGATCACATACGTAAGTAGTGCACACACATGTAAACAGTGTTCGCACCACACATGTGAAGTATTGCAGCGAATGTTACAGCGAGCGCAATAATTCTAGCATTATACCTCCTCTGTAACTCTAAACGGGTATCCTGTAAAATTTTTAAAACATTGGCTGTGGAGATTTTTAAGTATCGTAGTTTGTCGCCATTCCATGAGCATGTGCAATTTTAAAGCGTGACAGTTTAGGTATCTATTTACTCAGCGTAAAATTGTCTTTCGTATTTTTACAAAAAAAATTGGGGTATATATTGTGTTTTTGTTTTTTTCATTCATTAAAGTGTATTTTTTTTCCCCCAAAAATGGCATTTGAAAAACCACTGCGCAAATACCACGTGACATAAAAATTTGCAATGATTGCCATTTTATTCCCTAGGGTCCCTGCTAAAAAATATATGTATAATGTTTGAGGGTTATAGTGTTATAGTTCTTCTCTCTGCACTGTCTGTGATGGCGAACCTTGGCACCCCAGATGTTTTGGAACTACATTTCCCATGATGCTCAACTACACTGCAGAGTGCAAAACATCTGGGTTGCCAAGGTTCCCCATCACTGGTCTATGTGATGCAACTTTATCAAAGTAATATCTGGGTTTGTAAAGGTGTTTAGTGGACACAACGTGAATTTAAATCCTTTATATCTATTGAGGAATGTTGTACATGAAAGTGAAAGTTTTTGTCCCTGGAGTTCATCTTTATTTTGTTAGAATTGCAATATAACACATATAAATCTTTATTTATGTTTACTTCTTAAAGGAGCTGGCTTTTTACCTACACCTAGCAACTTTTTCTGGACACCTTCATGATACATTTTATACTGTAAGATTTGTTTTTCTGAAATGAATACATATCAAGGAATTTGTAGCTGTTCATTACAGACAAACCCCCTTTATTACTGAATAACAGTCTGTTTACATCACATGAATGTATATGCCTCTGTCCCATTAAGTTTAATCACCCATAAAAACCTTTAATGGAATGACTACTGACACTAAATTGTAAAAGATGTCTAAACTCTAGAATTCATGAAAAATAATTGCCAAATCTCAGGTCTTTCAATGTACCAAACAAAAGATCTATCAGCATATGTCTAGTTTATAATTTTCTGTCTGGTCATGAGTGCTGATGTGGAACTTTTTGATGCAAACTGTTTGTCCTTTCATAGATCTTGACAGTTAAATTAGACCTCAGGGCATTCACTGAAGGAAAGACCACATCAATGGAGGTCACTCTGGAAGTACCTGTGATAAATTGGAGAACTAGCTGTTGATATTAAATAAGAGAAAACTGTTTTTTGACCAAATGTAGACTTGTGTGCAATATCAGTTTCGTCATGAAGTTTATGGGAAAATTGGCATTTTATAACAAGTTACATTTTAGACCAGTCTTTCTCAAAAAGAAAAACCCTTGAAATATTTCAGGTCTAAGGGGACTCCAGTTAAAATGATTTTACAGTGATCAGCAAGCTGTAGAATGTTTTATAGGAAATTGCAAAGATTCTGATACACCTAGGGTATTTGGAAACCTGGAAAGCTTAATTTTCAACATTCTCCTTGCTTTACATAACAAAAATATTTCAGTACTATTCATGAAATGGATGCAATAATATTAGTAGGCAAAAAACCCATAGATGATAAAAATTGGAGTATCCTCATAAACTAATATGCCCCGTACATATGTTCGGATTTTCCGACGGAAAATGTGTGATAGGACCTTGTTGTGGGAAATTTCGACCGTGTGTAGGCTCCATCACACATTTTTCATCGGATTTTCCGACACACAAAGTTTGAGAGCTTGCTATAAAATTTTCCGACAACAAAATCCGTTTCGGAATTTCCGATCGTGTGTACACAAATCCGACGCACAAAGTGCCACGCATGCTCAGAATAAACAAAGAGATGAAAGCTATTGGCTACTGCCTCGTTTATAGTCCCGACGTACGTGTTTTATGTCACCGCGTTCAGAATGATCGGATTTTCAACTTTGTGTGACCGTGTGTATGCAAGGCAAGTTTGAGCCAACATCCGTCGGAAAAAATCCTAGTATTTTGTTGTCGAAATGTCCGATCAATGTCCGACCGTGTGTACGGGGCAATAGTGTATTGCGTTGATGGTCTTTGGAAAATTGCCCCTTACATTGGTGGCCAGTATAGAAAAGAGATCAGTTCACCAATGCTCACTTGTCAAGGAATCTTTCACAACCTCTGAAGGTTTCCCTAGGTTTCCATAAGTTACGATGCTTTATAAATAATGGTAACCAAGCAAATAATCGCGCCCCCACTGGGTTCCCACCACTGCGCTAAAAATGTGTGTATAAAAGTGTATATAAAAGTGTGTAAACTCAAAGCTGCCACTTTAAAAATAAATACTGTAAATTATATTAACTTGCAAACTGGAGAAAATTAATATAAGCGGCGCTAACAGCGACACTATAGTGTGATAAAGTGACCATGCGTTTAACCAATAAAAATTGTACAAAACGATCACAAAAAAGATCACCCTGTGTCAATAAAACATAAGCATAAAGTCCATAGATAAATGAACACTGTGAATGATGTGCAAGTTCCTTAAGTATTCACCAAATCACACGTGTCAGTGATTCTTCTCCCTTCAGATTCAAAACTCACCGAATAATAATGCCTCACACTCTCGTGTTTTAGCAGATAAGCGTGATAATATATTTTTATAACATTACGGATACAACCAGCCCTTTGAGGGCAACCATAATGCTGATGTGGACTGCTATGAAAATGAGTTTAGACTATTATGCCGCGTACACACGATCGGACTTTCTGGCATACTTGGTCCGTCACACTTTCTGACAGACTTTGTCCGCCAGGTGCGCCGGACTTTAAAACGGACGGACTTGCCCACACACGACCGGTCTTCCGACGGACTTTCGCCGGACTTTCAGAATGAATGGACTTGCCCACACATGGACAAGTCCGTTCATTTTGAACGTGACTCAGGTGCGACGGGACTAGAAAAGGAAGTC
Source organism: Aquarana catesbeiana (assembly GCF_042186555.1). Lineage (NCBI taxonomy): Eukaryota > Metazoa > Chordata > Amphibia > Anura > Ranidae > Aquarana > Aquarana catesbeiana. Next base: position 608,749,297 of record NC_133327.1, on the reverse strand, counting down.
AATCTTGCCGCTTTTATCGGCGAGATTGACACTTTGCGAGCCCCGCCGCGGGGCATACCAGGCCCTTAGGTCTAGTATGGATTTTAAAGGGAAGCCCCCCTACGCCAAAAGAACGGCGTGGGGTCCCCCCTAAAATCCATACCAGACCCCGATCCAAGCACGCAGCCCGGCCGGTCAGGAAAGGGGGTGGGGACGAGCGAGCGCCCCCCCCTCCTGAACCATACCAGGCCGCATGCCCTCAACATGGGGGGGTGCCTTGGTGGAGGGGGGAGGGGGGTCTCTGGCCCCCCCACCCCAAAGCACCTTGTCCCCATGTTGATGAGGACAAGGGCCTCTTCCCGACAACCCTGGCCGTTGGTTGTCAGGGTCTGCGGGCGAGGGGCTTATTGAAATCCGGGAGCCCCCTATAATAAGAGGGCCCCCAGATCCCGGCCCCCCACCCTATGTGGATGAGTATGGGGTACATGGTACCCCTACCCATTCACCTAGGGAAAAAGTGTCAATAAAACACACTACACATGTTTTTAAAATAATTTATTAAACAGCTCCGGGGGGGGTCTTCGTGTTAACATCTGGAGAAGAGAAGAGGGAAGAAGACAAGAAGCCCAGAAGCCCAGAAGTCTGGACCTCCGCTGGCAAGAGAGCGGCCTGAAGACAGCGGAGGAGCCGGCCGAAGAACTGAAACACCGGGAGAAGAGGAACCGGAGGGACCCCCGAAGCCGGAAGAAGACCCCCGAAGGCGGAGGAAGACCCCCTCCGGAGCTGTTTAATAAATTATTTTAAAAACCTGTGTAGTGTATTTTGACACTTTTTCCCTAGGTGAATGGGTAGGGGTACCATGTACCCCATACTCATTCACATAGGGTGGGGGGCCAGGATCTGGGGGCCCTCTTATTATAGGGGGCTCCCGGATTCCGAAAAGCCCCCTGCCTGCAGACCCCGACAACCAACGGCCAGGGTTGTCGGGAAGAGGCCCTTGTCCTCATCAACATGGGGACAAGGTGGTTTGGGGTCGGGGGCCCCTGCAGGGCCCCCCCTCCCCCAAGGCACCCCCCCATGTTGAGGGCATGCGGCCTGGTACGGTTCAGGAGGGGGGGCGCTCGCTCGTCCCCACCCCCTTTCCTGACCGGCCGGGCTGCGTGCTCGGATCGGGGTCTGGTATGGATTTCAGGGGGGACCCCACGCCATTTTTTCGGCGTAGGGGGGCTTCCCTTTAAAATCCATACTAGACCTAAGGGCCTGGTATGCCCCGCGCTCGCCGCAATAGGAAAATTTGTTTTTCCTATTGCAGCGAGCGCGAAATGCAATACCATGCCCTCGCGTCGTATCTGGTCCGTTGGACCAGCATACACACGAGCGGGCTTTCCGTTGGACCAGCACACAGACGAGCGGACTTTCCGCCAGAAACTGAGTCCGACAGAAAGATTTAAAACTTGTTTTAAATCTAGGTCCGGCGGGCTTTTGGGAAAAAGTCCGCCGGAGCCTACACACGGTCGGATTGTTCGGCGGACAAGTATGCCGGAAAGTCCGACCGCGTGTACGCGGCATTAGGATTTTAGGGAGAGGCACTGACTGACTGATTTAGAGCACATAAATGAAAATGAAAACATTCCCCTGGCACCTGAAACTTTTATGATTAATTCACACTAGTGCATTGATCTGCTTTTTAGTGCACTTGTAAAATGCAGAACAATGCATAGATACACAAAAAACTTAATATTTATTTCTATGTGTCCTATTCACACTGCAATGCTGCGCTGACTTAAAATGCAATATGTATTTGTAGCGGTGTAGTTGCCACTAGTAACAAACATCCACCATATCACCCCGCTGCCAGACTCCCATATAGATCTTGCAGAGACAATGAACAGTCATTTGCTTTGTTTTGTTTTGTTTATTGGGGGGTATAACTTGGTTGGGGAAAGGGGTATATGGGATACCCATAGAACAGATCACTTCACCATCATATTTAGAGATTTTATAAATTTAGCACATGGTTTGAGCCTGAAGGAATGATGCGAAAGTTTAACAGCAACAGTCTTTTTCCTGCATCACCCTGCAGACTATTGCTCCTCCTCTGCATAACTCCTGCAGATTATTGCTTCCAGAACTTCCTCATCAATGACCGTGTAAAGATGAGGACATCACCCTTGACCGTGTATGGGTGATATTTCCAGAAATCCTCTCCTCCTGCACAAACTTATACTTATTTCTTGTCACATCTTCTGTAAGCAAAAGAACCCACTCTGAATAGTTTCTCATGCTGACTCGATGCTACTAGGCCAGATGTCTGCAGTGCCTCTCCCCGGAGGCTTAGTAGTTTAAAAGCATGTTCTGAACGGTTGACTACTGTTCCCAGCTAGCCCAGCTTGCAAATCCTGTGCCCTCAGGCCACATCGATTTGACACTACTCCCCACAGTCTCTCCTCTGATCCAGGACTTCTCATCCATGACCGTGTAATGATGAGAACTTCACTAATGACAGTGTAAAAGTAGAGTTCCCTCACAGACTTCCAGGCACATCCAGCTGTGGTACACTCACTGACCTTTCTTTGCCCGGAATCCTTGATGGCGATTTTAACCGGACCATACGTTACAACAGCTTCACCTGCCCCTCTGCTCTAGGAGTTCTTCATCAATGACCGTGTAATGATGAGGACATCATTAATAACTGTCTAAAAGTGATGTTCCCTCACAGTTCTCCCCAGGCCTCCTCCTGCGATCGGCGCCCCCCCCCCAGATGGGGGTGCCCTCCTGCTGCTGTCCAGTACTCCATTCTCCACTTCACCCGGCCGGCAACTCCTCCCAGTGGCATGCTACCTCAGCTTATATAGGAGGTCCGCCCCCTGCCAATACCAGTTGGGGATTGGTCAGGGCTCCCACATTTCTAGGCCCTGCCCCTCTTTCAGAACATTTTCCCTGGAAGCAGGGGAGGCGCCCCAGAACTAGAGCACAGGTGGTCACACCCACTGCTACTTTAACCACTCCCTGCCCACAGATCAAAACAGACAGGCCTAGCTTAAAGCATAGGCCTGACTAAATTTACCTGTGCTGACAGTTTCCCTAGTAAGAAAATCACATACTAGCACCTACCTATTGGTAGAGGGTGCTACATATGCATTGCAACGCATACAAACGAGTGTAAAATGCACGTCAACACAGAAAAATGCAAGTAAAGAAATTTTTTTTGCCATGTCATTAATTTTGCCTCTAACCCACAAACAGGAACAGGATTTGATGTCACAGGAAACATGCAAAATGCATAGCATTGTCCCATATGCTAAAATGCATGTCAAAACACAAGTCAACACTTGTTAAAATGCACATAAAAATATGCATTTATTTTCCCTGCATTTTACTGCAAGTCAGCCTAACCTGGTTCATCTCCTTTAGATCTACAAACGCTTATGCGTTTGTGTCTACCAGACTAAATACAATCAAATGCATTGTTTACATAGGACTTCTACACACAGTTCTGGTCAATTTAATAGAAAGTGCACATTCAGACTATAAGGTGTATGGCCAGCATAGCTGCTTGTACCAGGAATAACATCCTGAAATCACAATCAAATCTGCTTTCACGTTATTAAATATGACTTCTAAATTTCAGTCTACCACAATAATTGGATTCTCACTTCCCGAAAACAGTCAGACTGACCAGCCTTCTTTATGCTGTATGCGTAAAGAGAATCTCTACACATGTCAGGGGATTGGCTCACAGGCTTCCCTAAAGTTTTTTTCCTCCTATGACAACCCTGAGACTAATCATGTGACTATAGCTGGCAGACCCTCCCACTTTACTTACAGTAAAAGGGAAATGCATAGCATTCACATGTGAGCAGTGTTGCCAACCATCAGTATTTTTACTGGCAGCCAGTAAAAAACAGGCAATTTTCTCCTGCCAGCAAATGCCAGTAAAAAATAAAAGGTTGCCAGTAAAAAATATGTCTTTGATGCTCGGCCCGGAGCCTGCTACAGTGCGGCTCTGGTGTAGGCAGTGCCTGAGCATGTCCTGTGATGTTATAATGCAAGGGAGCCAAGCAGGGTGGCCAGAGCCTTGTGTGTGGGTGTGCAGGATGGGAGCAAGGCAGGCCAGGAGTGGGACCATCAGTGCTGTTGGGACTGCAGGGACCACCTGGCTTGGAGAGAGACTGTGACTCTAGAGGGGACGTGTGGTGTCAGTAATCTGTACTGCTGCACACTGCTGTCAGTATCATTGTGAGAGTCAATTTCATGTGTGTGCTGCCCATTCTAATTTCTTGCCCTCCTGAGTCCTGTCCCTGAGCTACTTACTTACTATATTGAAAATAAAATAAGAAATATGTTTTTTGCCTTATTATCTACCTTAAATCACATTGCAAATTACATATTGTACTTGTTTGTAGCCTAAATAGTGACATTTTGTACTTAAAACTGTGATTTTGTAACTTTTGGAAATGTCAGTAAAAACGTGGCTGTGCCAGTAAATTTTGGGTGTTGTGTCAGTAAATTTCAATCTGTTAGATTGGCAACACTGCATGTGAGTTTCAACTGAAAAGTAAAAGGTACTTTAAGGGTCTACAGTAAAGTTTGCTAAACTCCCTTCTAATTTATATTAGGACCTCTTTTAATTGTAAAATGCTGTGTGTAGCAATTATATATATATATTTATTATCAATATTTTTTTTAGCAAACATGTAGTTGCGCCGGGTTCACATATGTGTGGATGCGATTTGCAGTCCAGGGTCCAGTGCGTTAATGTTCACTGATTCAGGTGCATATTTTTGCCTGAATTCGCACCTGAGCCAGACCCAGAAACACACAAGATCCTTTTTGAAACTGCACCACGGCTGCCCCGGACATGTGTTCATTAGGAGCCAGTCACATTCACATGTCGTGAATTGAATGCGGTTTAAAACGCATCCAATTCACATATACACTATATTAGCAAAAGTATTTGGACATCTGCCTTTACACGCACATGAACCTTAATGGCATCCCAGTCTTAGTCGGTAGGGTTGAATATTGAGTTGGCCCACCCTTTGCAGCTATACCAGCTTCAACTCTTCTGGGAAGGCTGTCCACAAGGTTTAGGAGTGTGTCTATGGGAATGTTTGACCATTCTTCCAGAAGTGCATTAGTGAGGTCAGGCACTGTTCTGCACGAGAAGGCCTGGCTCTCAGTCTCCACACAAGTTCTCTTCCCTGGAACTAAGGGGCCAAGCCCAATCCCTGAAAAACAACCCCACACCATAATCCCCCTTCCACCAAATGATTTGGACCAGAGCACAAAGAAAGATTCATAAAGACATGGATGAGTGAGTTTGGGGTGGAGGACCTTGACTGACCTCAACCCGACAGAACGCCTTTGGGATGAATTAGAGCAGAGTCTGCAAGCCAGGCCATCTCCTCCAACATCAGTGCCTGACCTCACAATGTCTTTCTGTAAGAATGGTACACAATTCCCATAGACACACTCCTAAACCTTGTGGACAGCTTTCCCTGAAGAGTTGAAGCTGTTATAGCAGCAAAGGGTGGGCCAAATCAATATTAAACCCTATGGACTAAGACTGGGGTGCCAGGCATGTGTCCCAATACGTTTGGTAATATAGTGTATGTGAACCCAGCCCAAGTCAGTTAGATTAGGAGATGATCATCATTCGCCTTAGGGCATCTAAACTTGAATTGTGACATTTAATTAGATAGTAGATCATCTTTATGCAAGAAGCTACTTTTTGTTTACTAACAGATTCTTTTAATTTTACAGCTGTGCCGGTACCAGGAGGCACTCCTGGTTGAGTTTGCTACTATTAATTGTGCTGCTTGCAGACATTGCATTATTAATACCGATAGCTGTGATTTGTAGGTCATCTTGTATTATACGGCTTGTTTAGTATTTGTGTCCTGCAGGGAGATTTCAGCATCGTTTGCTATTTTTTTTTCCCTGCTCATTGCTGACATGCCGCTTCCAGCAGCTGTCCATCCAACACTACAAATATATTTTTCACGGCAAATTGCTATTATTTATTTAGAGAAAGTATAGATCTTGTCGGCAGTTGTGCTTATGTTGTACATCATTCTGTGGGTCTGGGGACTTTATGCTTCGGATTGTTTCCGACAATTGTATGTACCGCTGTGCATCTATCATGGTGATGTGGTCAGGATTTATATTGCAAGATAATAATCTTTGGGAAGTGAAAACATTTGGGAATGACTGAATAGTCAATCTGCTCTATTCTATAAGGCCCCAATAAAAATAAATGATATATGAAATCTTCAGACAAATGTAAAGATGTGTAATGTGTATTACGTGTAATTACCTATAATAATTTCATATTAAAGTTGCCTCCTGCCGTCATAATCACCATTTTTTTAAACTCAAGCTGATTGAGAGGTTTGAAAAAATAAGCAAGAATTCTACAAATTGCCTTCCATGGGACTTTATATGGCAAATATACAAAATAGATAAAATACAGTGTATTTTATTGTATACCATTTTAAATGAATTTACATAAAAAAAAAAAAAAAACACAATCTTGGCAGGTTAATACATCATTCATATACAGTGGAACCTTGGTTAACAAGCGTTTTAAAAGACGAGCAACTTTTAAAAAAAAAAATCCTGACTCAGATTGCAAGTTGTTGTTTTTGTTGTCTCTCAAAACGAGCAGAATTCAATCTAATGTGGTGTGCAGTACTGCATTTGGCCAGAGGTGCGGGGGCGTCTGGGACACTACGGAACAGTTTGGAAATACTCAGAATCACTCGGAAATACTCGGAAACACTTGGAAATACTTCATTTCCGAGCCTTTCCGAGTTAAGCCGAGCTGTCCCCGAGTATTTCTGAGGCTCTCCGGCGCCCCCCCCCCACCTCTGGCCACATGCGGTATTGCATGCAATAGAAGTCAATGCGGAACAAATTATCTTCTTTTCCATTGACTTCTATGGGGAAACTCGCATTGATATGCGAGTGCTTTGGATTTCAAGCATTCTCCTGGAACGGATTATGCTCGTAATCCAAGGTTCCAATGTAGTTGCAATACCCCCATACAGCTGGCGGGGATTAATGACATAAATATTACAATGGACCCCATAGAAGAATTTCTTCACAGGGTGTTCCCCAGCCACAGAAACACAACACATTTTAATTTGTTTCTTTCCTTCTTCAGGGAAAGATTTGCCGAAATACAGTTGTGGCCAAAAGTTTTGAGAATGACACAAATATTAATTTTCACAAAGTCTGCTGCCTCAGTTTTTATGATGGCAATTTTCATATACTCCAGAATGTTATACAGAGTGATCAGATGAATTGCAATTAATTGTGAAGTCCCTCTTTGCCATGAAAATTAACTTAATCCCATAAAAACATTTCCACTGCATTTGTGAAAAAAGTTTCAGGGCATCCAAGAAAGTCCAGCAAGCACCAGGACCGGCTCCTTCAGTTGGTTCAGCTGCAGAATCGGGGCACCATCAGTGCAGAACTTGCTCAGGAATGGCAAAAGGCAGGTGTGAGTACATCTGCATGCACAGTGAGACTAAGACTTTTGGAGGATGGCCTGGTGTCAAGAAGGGCACCAAAGAAGCCACTTCACTCCAGTTAAAACATCAGAGAAAAGACTGATATTCTGCAAAAGGTACAGGGACTGGACTGATGAGGACTGGGGTAAAGTCATTTTCTCTGATGAATCCCCTTTCCAATTGTTTGGGGCAGCTGGAAAAAACCTTGTCCAGAGAAGAAAAGGTGAGAGATACTATCAGTTCTGTGTCATGCCAACAGCAAAGCATCCAGAGACCATTCATGTGTGGGGTTGCTTCTTAGCCAAGGGAGTGGGCTCACTCACAATTTTGCCTAAGAACACAGCCATGAATATAGAATGGTGCAAAAATATCCTCCGAGAGCAACTTCTCCCAATCAGCCAAGAATAGTTTGGTGACAAACAATGCCTGCATGATGAAACACCTCACCATAAGGCAAAATTGATAACTAAATGGCTTGGTAAATCAAACATGGAAATCTTGGGTCCATGGCCAGGAAACTGCCCAGACCTTAATCCCTTTGAGAAGTCAGTCCTGAAGACATGGATGAACAGAACCCCCCCCACAAATTCTGACAAACCCCAAGCATAGAGTATGTAAGAATGGGCTGCCATTAGTCAGGATGTGGCCCAGAAGTTGATTGACAGCATGCCAGGGCGAATTGCAAAGGCCTTGAAAAAGAAGGGTCAACACTGCAAATACTGACTGTTTACATACTTAAAAGAGAAGTTTGGTTTTCATACTTACCTCGGTGGATAGAGCATCAGACTGATGCTGCACTATCCCCCAGCGTCTCTGCACTGAGAACCGAGGCATCCAACACTGCCAATGGCTCGGTTCTCACTCCTCCCCTTCTCTGATTCTCCACGCTCATTGGAGCGATTACCTGTGGAGGGGCGGGGAGCGGCCGTCTCAGTCAAGACAGCTGGCGGATCCAGACTTGGGAAGTTGGGATGACATGCTGCCTCGACTGATGGCAGTGACGCCAGCAGAGGGCAGATTTCAGACCACTCTCTGCTGAAAACGGGTCACAAGGGTGCAAAACGGATTGCACTCCTGTGACCCTTATGCCGCGTACACACGGTCGGACTTTACGGCGGACTTTGCCCGGCGGATTTTTCGACGTACTTTCCGACGGACTTTGTGAATGAACGGACTTGCCTACACACAATCCACCAAAGTCCGTCGAATTCGTACGTGATGACGTACGACCGGACTAAAACAAGGAAGTTCATAGCCAGTAGCCAATAGCTGCCCTAGCGTGCCTTTTTGTCCGTCGAACTAGCATACAGACGAGCGGACTTTTCGACCGGACTCGATTTCAACGGATAAATTTTAAACAAGTTTAAAATCTAAGTCCGTCCAACTTTTGAGAAAACAAAGTCCGCTGGAGCCCACACACATCGAATTGTCTGACGAAATCCAGTCCGCCGGGCAAAGTCCGCCGTAAAGTCCGCTCGTGTGTACGCGGCATTAGGAGAAGCCCAGCCTAAAAAGCTCAGGCTGAACTTCTCCTTTAATGTAATTGTCAATGAAAGCCTTTGACACTTATGAAATGCTTGTAATTATACTTCAGTATACCATAGTAACATCTGACAAAAAGATCTAAAAACACTGAAGCAGCAGAGTTTGTGAAAATGTATATTTGTGTCATTCTCAAAACTTTTGGCCACGGCTGTACAAAAAAGATATGCAACACATTATAAATGATCTTATTCCTACAAAAATATTGATGTGCCGCCTTAAAGAGGAAGTAAACTCCAGGGTTTTTCTCTTCTTTTTTTCTTCCCTGCAAAGTAAAGGCATAATGTGCTAGTATGCATCGCATATTAGTACATTATGTGACACTTACCCGCAAATGAAGTCTGCGGCATCCCTGCTGCAGGCTGCATCCATCTTCACCTGCCTGCCTTCTGTGGGCGCAGACTTCGGCCAGTCACTCCCGCGCATACACATTGGAGCCACCGATCACGGCACTGACTTCTGAAGAAACGGCACGGGTGGTCGTTCCTTCAGAGCACATGTGCCGATGACCTCAGTGGCGTGGTATGCAGTAAATATCTCCTAAACGGCAAACTTTTAGGAGATATTTATAGTACCAATAGGTAAGCCTTATTCTAGGTACAAATAATACAGGGAGGTTTACAACCTCTTTAATTGATAGTCACATGTATGTATCCACTTGAAGACCAGGTCTTTTCTGGAACTTTTTGTTTAAATGTTTAAATTAGTATTTTTTGCTTGAAAATGACTGAGATCCCCCAAATATAATTTTTTTTTTTTTTTTTTTAGCTGAGACCCTAGAAAATAAAATTGTGATCGTTGCAATAGTTTGTCACACAGTATTTGCGCAGCAGTCTTTCAAATGCAATTTTTCTGGAAAAAATGCATTTTAATAAATTAGGAAATAACAAAACACAATATTTACCTCAATTTTTGTTGTATAATGTGAAAGATGATGTTACACTGAATAAATAGATACGTAACATGTCTTGCTTTAAAATTGCGCATGATCGTAAAATGGCGACAAACTACAGTACGTAAAACTTGCCATAGGCAACGTTTTATTTTGTGAGGTTACCTGTTTAAAGTTACAGAGGAGATCTTGCACTAGAATTATTGCTCTTGCTCTAACATTCAGGCTGATACCTTACATGTGTGGTTTGAACACAATCTACATATGTGTGCGCGACTTGCGTATGCGTTCATTTCTGCACTTAAACAGGGAGGGGTGGGGAGCTTTAAACATTTTTTTTATTATTTAAAGCGGAGGTCCACCTATCTATCGTTTTTTTTTTTTTTTTTAGTTCATTCACAAACTTTTCTTCTCAGCATTACATACTCACATATTGTGTGTAATAAGTCCGCCTGTGTCAGATTTCGTCGGAAAGAATAACTTATATTATTCACTGCAGGAAGTTTCCATCTTCATTGTGGGCATTTGAAGCCCACAAGCATTTATTTCCTGGATGTGGTGAATGCTGTGCTCCCAGCATTCACCGCTCGTTCCTGCACATGCTCAGTGGCATCCTGGGAAGAGGAGTCTGGGAGAGGCTAGAAACACGCCTACTCCCACGGGAGGAGAACCAGGAAGTGCAAAGAAGAATAGAAAAATAAAAGGTAATTACGGTGATTTAAATTTTTTTAAACGGCATGTCAGCATCTAGGCAAGGAAGAGAATACATACAGATATTGTTCAAAATTTGGGTGGAACCCCGCTTTAACTTTTTGTTTTTACACCGTCTCTTTTTTTTTTTTTGATCACTTTTATTGCTATTACAAGGAATGTCAACATCCATTGTAATAGAGCTAAGGAAGCCAGGTCCTCTTTATTGAGAGATCTGGGGTCAAAAAGACCCCAAATCTCTCATTTAACTTTTAAAAGCAAAATTTATTTATTTATTTTTTTACTTTTGCTTTTAAAAAATATATATTTACTTTGTCTCAGGAACCTGAAGTGACATCAGACATTGCTCCGGTTCTCCAAGGGCGTAGAAACGAGTGGTGGACATTTTTTAATGCAGAAGACATGCTTTGTCTGTTCTGCATTAAAGTTACTTACCTGACTGTCCCACTTTGTACAGTGAGCCACGTATGTGCAGATCACTGTATAAATTCATCAGTGCTGAATCTGACTGACATCATATCCCCCAGAGATTGAGACCTGGAAGCCGGCTGCCCGAAGATGTCAACAGCTATGTGGGGAGCTCGAGGACGCTGCATCGCTGGAGCTGAGGTGAGTGTTGTTACACTTTAAGAAGTGCATTGTGCATCAATTATCTTACTCCTAAGTCTTGATTCCAAACAACTTTCTAAAGCCTAGTACACACAAGCCGGATGTCAGGCGTCATCAGCTGATTCAATAGAAACTGGCTGACACTCAGTCCGTGTGTACGGCAGCCGGTCCAACAGAAGCTGGCTGACTCCCGGGCAGCACTCTCAGCCAATGACCATCCCCCTGTTAGAACACAAAAGCACAGCAGGAAAGATTGTTGTACTAACATCGGATTATTAGTACAGGGGCTCCAACCTGAGCCGTCAGTTTTTTTTTTCACACTCGGTTGAATGAAAAAAAAAAAACTTGTAGTGTGTATGAGGATTAAGCCAACCTGCAGCGTAATAGATCAAAGGCACACACATTGAGCAAAGTAGTTATCCTGAACTGGGGACCAGGCGTTTTTCCCTACTCATTATCTTCCTGGTCACTGGTCCCCTTATCAACCCCATGATCTCCTGCCTCTGGAGCCTAAGAGAAAGGACCCAGAAACTGGAAGTGTTGCCTCCACCAATAGAAGTTGAATATAGCAAGCAGGCAGTGATGTGACTACCTGAAAAAGGACCTCGGGAAGTAAGCAGAAGAGGCGGCTCATCATGTGACCATTGCTTCAGTTTGTAAAATGGACATTTGGATAGGTTCCCCCCCCCCCCCCCCATACCTGCTGTTGGGGGGGGGGGGGTGGGTAGGGGGCTGCTAATATCCTAAAGTTGGATTTTAAACTATTTACTAATTTGTCCCTATTGTTATTCAGTACATTTATAGCTCATTGTTCAGTTGCTGTTAAATACATGCCAATGTGATTCTGTGATCTGAGTCATCTTGAAATAGTTAACCTGATCACAATGTTGAGTTCTGATGCATTCAAGTTATTAAATATAGTCAATGCTTATCTTGTCGAAGCAGAAGAGATGTAAGATTCCAAATGGACAAAAATTTTCAGAGGCTTTATATATTCTTGCACCCTGGAGGAAACATTGTTATTGAACTTTGCTCTGGACATATGTATCACTATACATCAAAGCACAGTTGTTTCAGGATGTGACTGTCTTCTCATTCATGTCCATTCATCTGTGGAATGGAGGTGACCAAGTAACCTTGCACTGTATGACAATAGGTCCAATAATACCAGTTTCAGTTGTTGAGAAATGACGCTCTCCTGATCACAGAGAAATAGAGCTGTGGGAAAGTCTGCCTCACAAAATACAGATGAAGGTGATACAGCAAGCTTTGAATAAAAATCTTTACACACTTATATTTTATCAATTTATTTAATCGTGATATATTTTGCAAGGCTTTACAAAAATCAGTGAACAAAGCATCAATAATGGATGTGCATAGGAGTCTATGTTTACTTACATTCCATGTAATTATTTAAAGCTTTCCTGTACTGCTCAGTACATTCTAGAGCTTCATCTGTAACAAATATCACATCAATGACATTTAATCCTTTTTAAATCATTTAATGGATCTACCACTGTCAACACTCTACAGCCAGATTGTGTCCAATCTACCTTGACCATATGTTATACAATCTGATTGTACAATCTCCTTTAGACCTACCATTATCTATGTATTGCAAGGGCCTGATTTGATACTTACTGCATGTTTAAATGTATTCTTATTACATAGCCAAAGGGGTTGTACACTCAGATTGTACAGTATATAGCCTGGTTAATTAAAAAAAAGTGAAGCAAAGAGTTTTCCTTTTTCTACAATATCACGAAAAATCCAGAGATTGCTGCAAACTTTGGCTGGTGAAAAGCATTTGGAAAATGCCGAATTAGGTGTTTTTAAGGGTGCAGTGGACTTTAAATGGCTATTGGGAGTTATGGAAGCTTCTTTCAACTATTTTGGACCTCATTAGCCTAATAATTCTTTTTATTTTTTCATAGAAAAAAAGACAAAAAGTCGCAATAAAAGTAAAATATAAAAGGTCACCAAGAAAAAGAATAAACAAAAAGAACATTAAGAATACTTTTTATAAATGTCTCTACCCGAAATTCATGCAACATTCACCAAGGAGTTAACATTTATAGGTAGACTCCTGTACTCTAAGTTCAGTGTGCAAGTTAAGTTTTACTGCCTTAGTGAAAATTTTCAGTGCCATAATTGATAATTATTGTGCAAAATCAATTATACCACAATCACTCTACTCATCCTGCTATTTAACCTACCAAGGTAATATTTAAAAGAAAGAGGAATCCACGTTAATTTGTTGCAAAATACAGAAAAACCACAGATTCGTCCGTTGGACGGTATATCTCCCTGAAGGCGATAAACTGGAAATTGAAAATAAAGGTTAAAGGTCAAAGAGATGACCCTAGAAAGCAATCAATGGGAGATCAACCACGGTGTAATAATATAAATTTATGAAGCTTTATTGGTGAAGTAGAAATAACTGGTCACTCCAAACAGGGCGATATAACCACCCCCTGATTGGGTGACGTTCATGCAATTGCAAAAATTCATGAATAAATAAATACACTGTAATACAAACATTCGTTGTCACTGAATTAAAAAGCACTCAACCATGAACCCCACTAAGCCAAGATGAAACGCCCAGCCCGGGAGGGATGGTGGACTTGAATATTTGAATAAACCTCAATGTGGTGGTTGCTTCCCTAGTAACATCTCTCTAAAGCAAGAGTTATATGTAGAGTATGATGTATTCAAGAGTCTAGACTGATAAATATTCCACCGATACAATTCCGATTGATTGATTACTTAACCTACCAATATCCATGGCTTCATGGCCAACATTGCTGAAATGAGGATCCTAGCAAAGCTTGGTATACATTTTTAGGCTGCAATGCTCAGTGTGCCCTGCTCAGAACTTTACAAACAAGGAGCTCACCAGGGATTGGAAGTACAAATGGTAAAGACAAGTGAACACTAATTTAAAGTGGTTCTAAAGGCAGAAGGTTTTTTTTTTTTTTTTTTTTTTACCTTAATGCATTTTATGCATTAAGGTAAAACAATTTCTGTGTGTAACAGCCCCCCTCCCCCAATACTTACCTGCGCCCCATGGCATTGGCTCCCACTGCTTTCAATCACAGCCACTGAGAAGAGAGAGGCCAGGCCAAGCCACAGCTCAATGTGTGTGAATGGACACACAAAGCAGCAGCTTGGGAGCGAGCCTGCTTGGGTGCCCCCAGAGCAAGCTGCTTGCTCTGGGGGCACTCGACAGGAGGAAGGGGCCAGGAGTGCCGACGGGGGACCCAAGAAGAGGGGAATTGGCGCTGCTCTGTACAAAACCACTGCACAAAGCAAGTATAGCATGTTTATTATTTAAAAAAAAAAAAATTGCCTTTGATATGACTTTAAGGTGGACCTTAAACCACAGCAGCTTCTTTTAAAGCAATGAATAATTATTCTACTTGGCTCATGTCAGACGAGGGCACCTTGGTTGGTGATTTTCTAATTTAAAGGTATTGTCCCATCTTTTGAATATTTATGAAGTAATGCCGCGTAAACACGATTGGAATTTCCGTCAGAAAAAACTTGGATGGTTTTTCCGACAGAATTCCATTCAAGTTTGCCTTGCATACACACGGTCACACAAAAAGTTCTCTGAACTTTTGACCATCAAGAACACGGTTACGAGCCGAGAAAATTAAGTTCAATGCTTCTGAGCATGAGTCGAATTGTTTCCATCGTTTTTTGCGCTTCCGAATTGCATACAGAATAATGCATTTTCGGATAGGAACTTTTCCTGACCGAAAAATAGAGAACATGCTTTCAATCTTTTGCTGGCTGGAATTCCGCCAGCAAAAGACCGATGGAGCATACACACGGTCACATTTTCTGACATAAAGCTCTCATCTGAGTTTTGCTGGCGGCATTTCCGATCGTGTGTACGCGGCATTAGAGTTTTTTGGTCTTAAACCTTTTTAATAATGGTTATAGATTTTTATATTGCAGTCAGAAATGTGTAAAGTGTTAAAATGTATATTCCGGTAATAAACATTTAATTACATTCAGTTGTCAAACATGATAGTAGTACAGCTTTTACCTTTGGAGTAGAATAATACAGTGGTACTTTTTATGAAAATATTGGGGATTCAGTAGATCTTTGGTGCCTGCTCTAAATTTGGACCATACAGATAGGAGACCCAGAGATGCTGCTACAGGGAATCTGACAGCCCTGAACCCCAAGCACTTGTGTTCAGGCTAGAGGTCAAATCTGTTCACTGATCTCCTTGCACTCTTCTTTCATAAACCTCTTGACTCACAAAGAGGCAAGGTGAAGTTGAGGTGTGAGGAGGCTGGTGGTTGTTTGAAAGTGTTATTGCCTTGAGCTTCTTTACAGCCATTTGCTGCTGTAATACCTGTACCTGTGGCAGTAAAAGGGTTAATGATTTTTTAAAGTGGTAGTACACTCTGATACACCACTTGTACCTACGGGTAAGTCTGTAATGAGGCCTACCTGTAGGTACTGTGAATATCTACTAAACTTGCACAGTTTAGGAGATATTCATCGGCGCATTCCCTCTGAAGGTCCGGCTTACAGTGCCAGACCTTCAGAGCCTGTGTCCGAAACGGCGGCTCCTGCGTGCATGTGTGGGACTGACATCATCGCGGCTCCTGCCACTCAGAGTGTTGGAGCCCACAAACCTGGAAGAAACACTGGAGGAAGATATCAGCGGTGAGCAAGCACTGCCGGAAGGGCTTCATTCTAAGGGAAGTCTTTCATAATTGTGCTAGTATGCGATGCATACTAGCACACTATGCCATTATCTTAGTTTAATTCTTCAGCCATTTTACAACTGCTTTAATGAACATGGCTGCATTAATGTCTGCTGTTTTATACCTGCCTGAGTCTCAGCTTTGAAAAAACATGGAGTTAGAATACCAAATCTCAATACTTGTTTTACGCCTTTGGATTACCATAAAAATATATTTTTGTTGGTACAGATTTTCTTTAAATTTATATTATATTCAAGGATATACTTACGTGCTCTATGCAATGATATTGCGTAGACCAGTGTTTCTCAACCTTTTTCCAGTCGGGGCACCCTTAAAAAGTATTTTCAGTCTTGAGGCACCCCAGTCCAAGGCTTAGTTCACGTTACTGTGTGTCGCGGAACACGCGCAAAATCGCACTCGTTCCTGACACACAGACAAATGCTCTGCTCTTTAGGGGTGCCATTAATTCTTAATGGTACCTTTCACATTGGAAAATGTGGGGTGCTTTTGGTGCAGTGCAATTTAAAAAAAAAAAGGTCGGGGATTTCCTTCCCTGAATTTTTGTGGTTAGGGAAGCCCATTGAAATGAATGGGCTGCACTACACTCAGCATGCAGCAACACAGATGTGAACCAAGGGCTTGTTCACATGTCGGGTTGGGGGGGTGGTAAAAGCACATGGTTAAGCTGTTTTTACCACAACCAAATTCTTCCCCTTTAGCTGCAGAGACAACAGCTGGGGGTGTACACATGTTGTGGCTGCAGCTGGAGGTATACCCAGGGTGAATGGGGCTGAACTGCAACTACCCTGCAACTGTGTACATTGCACGGTTGCGGTGTAGTGATGCTGCATTAAAACAGGTGGTGGGGAGGCAACATAATGCCTCTTTACCGCCTGTCAAATGCCTCTGAAAAGCGATCTGTGCATAGGTTGCTTTTCAGAGGAGAAGCAGTCCTTGCTGCTATCACAAACAAGACCTACAAAAGCAGTTCTGATGGTACAGGAATGGGGGGGGGGGGTGTCAGGATTAAAAGTAACACACACACACACATATACAGACACATACACGGGCACACACGCATACAGACACATACATACAGACATTTGTACATACACACATGCAGACACATGCACACACATACAGACACACACACACACATGTACAAACACACATACAGACACACATACAGACAGACACTCACATGCACACACACACATGCAGACACATGCGCGCACACACATGAACAAACACACATACAGACGTACACACACACATACAGACAGACACATGGACACACACATGCACACACACACATGTACAAACACACATACAGACGTACACACACACACACATACAGACAGACACTCACATGCTCACGCACATACAGACACATGCACACACATACCAGACACATGCACACACACAGACACATGCACACACACACATATACAGACACATGCACACACACACACACATACAGACACATGCACACACACACACATACAGACACATGCACACACACACACATACAGACACATGCACACACACACATACAGACACATGCACACATACACACACACATACAGACACATGCACACATACACACATACAGACATATGCACACATACACACACACATGCACACATACACACATACAGACACATATACACACACATGCACACATACACACACACATACAGACACACACATACAGACACATGCACACATACACACACACACATACACACACACATACACACACATGCACACACACATGCACACACACACATACACACACATGCACACATATACACACACATACAGACACATGCACACATACACACACACACATACAGACACATGCACACACACATACATGTACAAACACACATACAGACACATGTACACACATGCACACACACACAGACAGGCAGACACACACACACACACAGACACATGTATAAAGCCCTTTTAAAACAAATCTAGCTTCTAGCACAGTACCTTTCCAGTTTCCTCATTCAGCCGGGTACTGCACTGTAGGGGGAAGCAGAGAGCATAGCACACTCCCCTGCACTTTACTTTCACTTTGCTGAGGTTGACGGAGCTTCTCACAGTACAGTTCGGCAGGGGATCGGGAGATCGGGCTCATCTGACAGCCCTTCTCTCCCCTGATCCCGCGGCACACCTGAGAACCTCTGACGGCACACCAGTGTGCCGTGGCACACTGGTTGAGAAAGGCTGGCGTAGACCAATGTCAGGTCACCTTGAGGCTAGGTGACAGATGCACACCGTTGGGATCAAGAATGCACCGCAAGGTAGTGAACCCTACGGCTGACTGCTGCGGATGGGAGTCAGGGTGGTAAGGAAGGCAGGGCCGCTGGAACACCAACACGGATCCCACCGGGGTTAGAGCGTAAGATTCCCTAGGGCGCAGAGTCTAAGAGCCAGCAGGTGTTCACCAGAGCCTCTAGTGGTGAGGATGGACTGGGCTGTAACTGACTCCAGGTCGCGACCCCCAGGGTCCCCCAGCTCACACCCACAGTAGGCAACAGGAGGATAGGGATAGTAAGGGAATAAGCCGAGGTCGGGGCCCCAAGCAGACAAGGACAACAGAGTTCATGCCAAAGGTTCAAGGTCACAGGCAAACGGGGATAGTCGGGACACGCCAAAGGTCAGGGTGACGAGCAGACAGGAATAGTTGAGAACACGCCAAGGTTGGTAACAGAAACAAACGTAGAGCACATGGCAGGCAGGAAACAGGAAGCCAAACACACAAAGGTTGATCAGCAGGGCTGGCCTGCAGAGCAGAGGTTAAAATAGAGTTCTCTGATAGGAGCTGGGGTGGAGCCATGCTAGAGGAGAGATTATAAAAGCAGTCAGGTGAGAGTCAGCTGGTCTCTAGAGATGAACACATGGAGACAGGTAAGCTGACAGACAAAACTCTATTGCATAACCATGACAACCAATTTCTTAACTCCTCTTTTTGGGGTCCATCTCAGCCTATGACTCCCACTGCTGTCTGTATGTGCCTGCGAGCCCAGGAAGAAGAGGGAGCCGTGCTGCAGATGGGACACCACTGGATTGTGAGAGGAGTTAAGTGTTTAGGGATTGGGGGGGGGTATGAGTAGTTGGGATTTTTTACCTTAATGCAGAGAATGCATTAAAGTGGAACATTACTCATAACAACTTGATAAAAATAATGTTATTTAGCAAGGAACATTTGGCACAGTGCCTAAAATCTGAGAGCAACTGAGCATGTAGAGAGCAGGATGAGACAATGTATTAGGATTTTAAACAGTACAGGTAATTTTTAAAAAAAATTTACATAGCTATACTTGAAAAAAGGGCCAACCTGAAGTGATCTAGCAGGACTTAATTTTCTGACTAACGTTCCACTTTAAGGTAAAAAAAAACAAAAAACTTTTATAACCAATTTAACTGCAAGATTATTAATTCTTTAAATATATACCGTATATATTTTTGTATTTTAACGTGTGTTGTAAAGAAAATCAGATGTGTCATAACAAGCAATGTTATTCAATTTGACTGTTAGATTTGTGCAATTTTAAAAAATTAGACCTTTCTGTTTTTCTGTGTATTTTCATACACTGTGATGCCCAATAGAATAATGAAAATGCTTATAAATGTGTTACAACCAAAGTTTAAAGCACACTAAAAACATTAACAAAAGCAGACACACATAGAAGTGAACCTGGCCTTACAGTAAAAAATAATTCATGGCTTTTCCGACTTCTATTCTTACCACTAGCACATTTCTCTTACATCTTGTTTTTCTCTCATAATGGACCCATCATTTCAACATTTCTAGCTGTTTTTTTCCTTTCTTTTCATTTAAGATCTCTTTCTTAATGTCTGGAGTTTCAGAAGCCCTGTGGCAATTGCTTTGACTTCTGTGAATAAAACTGTTCTTTGTTGGGTTGCAATAAGACAGAGTGATATTGTGAATTGGTTGAGTTTTAATATAAGCCTGTGTTATTAAAATCAAACATTAAAAGTGATCCGCTAAGGAACTAACTACTGTGGGAAAACAAATGCAGACTAAACAAAATTTAGTAGGAATGGAGGGTTTTGGGGAAAAATATGGATCAAAAAGATTAAGCTATTGCTTACTAGGTTCCATTGTCTGTAATGAAGTACTTGCATGCAAAACCAATGGTATGCAATAGCCAGTCATCCTATAAAGCATATCACTTAAAAATGATATCTTTGACCCTGCCTTATACTATACAGAGGTACATATGGCCAGAGTGGTCGATTGGTATAGATACGCCTCTCACAAACTTTGGGTGTCTTTGGAACAGGAATTGATGGCCGCCTCCCTAGCCGGGCTTCCATGCTCAGGAGTCCAACACTCTCGAGTGGCGCCTCCCCACTCCGTGATTTAATCCACCTTGATAGAAAGCTCTAGATATTACAAACTGGCAGCTATGAGTAAAAATTAGAGGAACTGAATGTATTCCCTCTTGAGAAGAGGGGATTAAGGGGGGATATGATCAACATGTACAAATACATAATTGGTCCATAAAGTGAACTTGGTGTAGAGTTATTCACTTTAAGGTCATCACAGAGGACAAGGGAGCACTCTTTAGGTCTAGAGGAAAAAAGATTTCATCTCCAAATATGGAAAGGTTTCTTTACAGTAAGAGCTGTGAAAATGTGGAATAGACTCCCTCCAGAGGTGGTTCTGGCAAGCCCAGTAGATTGCTTTAAAAAAGGCCTGGATTATTTCCTAAATGTACATAATATAACTGGGTACTAACATTTATAGGTAAAGTTGATCCAGGAAAAATCCGATTGCCTCTCGGGGGATCAGGAAGGAATTTTTTCCCCTGCTATAGCAAATTGGCTTGTGCTTTGTTTTGAGTTTTTTTTTTTTTGTCTTCCTCTTGATCAACTGTGGGTATAGGATTGTGTATATAGGATTGTATATATTTTTGTGGTTGAACTGGATGGACTTGTGTCTTTTTTCAACCTTACTAGCTATGTAACTATGGCAGCGACTTCCAGCTTCCCCTCGCCACTGACTCCTATCATCGGCCACCCAGACTTCATTCTGGGTCTGACTGATCGAGCCTTTCAACGCCGACATGATCTGAACCTAGTCAGACCTTCTTCCTTCTTTGGTCCATCTGGATGAGTCTGCCCGTCAGAACTGTTTGGTTCTTTTAACTCTTCAGCTCTGGGGCCAATGGAAACTGTGGCAACTAACTTACTTCCTCCGATCCCTTCTCGATCATTCTGGGTTTCAAAGACAACCTACCTCATTTGAAGACCTTTGTTTGGGAGAGGGGCCAATTTGGAACTCTCTCTGTTTCTTATGATATCCTACTTGCAGTCACGTCTTAGCACGACCCACCATATTTGCTGAAATGGGAAAGAGACCTAAACTCAACGTTCTCAGGAGATCAAAAGGAACCAAATATTATTTTTTGCTCACAAATCTTCCCTTTGTAGTAAATATCAGGAGACCTCTTACAAAATCTTAATGCGTTGGTACTGGACCACTTCTGTGTTGGCGTCCCTTTTCCCTGGACACAGCCCATTGGAGATGTGGCATCGAGACTGGCATGCGCTTTCACATTTTCTGGGACTATCCAAAGATTTGCCCCTTCTGACATCAGGTATTACAGATCGTGCACAAACACACAGACCACTCTCTCATAGACAACCCTGCTGCAGTGCTTCTTAACTTGACTCCTATGTCGAGTAAGAGATGTTGTAAATCCTTACCGAAGCATCTGCTGAATGCTGCTAGGGCATGTATTCCCAGTATGTGGAAGCAACAAGCCCCACCCTTTATTTTATTTTTTATTTTTTTTACAATTTAACTGTTAAATGTTTATTACAATTCTTTCATTTTTTTTTATTAATATTTTTTTATCAGCCTTGTTAGGGGGGAGGGCTTTGGTGAGATATCAGGGGTCTAAACAAACCCCTGATATCTCCCCCTTGAGACAGGGAAGGGAGTGAGGACAGAAATTCCCCAGTCCCTTTCTCTGCAGCCTCAGCTGCACTGAAGATGAATGGACAGGAGACAGAGGCTCCTGTTCATTCATAAACAGAAGCATCATAAACAATAGTTTACGGTGCTTGGTTATGAAATGACAGAGTCAGTAATCACTGAATATGTTCATTCAGAAAAGGAAGAAGTTGGTAAATGACTCTTTCATCTGATCTCCATCCTGACAGATCTGGGACAGGGTGAGGGCCAGAGGAGGAGATGGAGTGGGACCGGAGGAGGAAGAGGATGACACAGGGGAAAGTCAAGAGTGATAGGCGTGGGGGTGAGGGGAGTTACAAACACTGATCTCCCTGTATAGCTTTCAATAAAGCAGCTGAAAGCCGCGGGAGGGAGAGGAGGAGAAGCGGATGTCTGTTGCTTTATTGCAAGCTATACAGGGAGATCGGTATTTGTAACTTCCCCACCACCACACCAATCACCTGTGAGGCTGCCCAGGTATCGGATTAGGCATCGGAGCATTTGCATGAGTACAAGTACGTGTGCAAATGCTTGGTATCGGTACCGATACTAGTATTGGTATCGGTGCAGCCCTAGCACCGACCGTATGGTACGACGGTTTTTTGAGCTGAGCAGGGTACCCCCTTTTTAAGAGGGTCATCGCTTGCTTTTTCATTACAAATGATGCATGCCTGTAAGTGATCTGATCCTCTCAGTATGTACATGCAAGCTATGTTCCTAAAAATATTTTTCTACACATGGTTGTTTTTCTCCCAAAGTTGAATATGACCCTGAGTAGTAAGGCAAGATTTAGCATTGAATTGACATAGGTTATATAGATTGGTTAGTGACAATTAACCTATGTTGTTTTCATTTCCATCATGTCATCGCTTATTATCTTTGTCAGAACTGTGCTGTTATGTTGCATACTCTTAAATAAAGAATAAAAGAAAAAAGTGATATCTTAAATATAGGTTGGGAATGGTGGGCTCTGTTTAGTCATTGATTAGGGGAATTCCCGTTGAGTAAACTCTGCTTCCTAGTCTTTGGCACTTTTCATAGCCATCTTAAATTTTCACTTCAAAACAGGTGTTCTTTCTGTTACTCCATAATATAAAATAATTTCTGAATCCACGAGTGACAACTCAAAATCATAAATAATGATATTTGAAGCGCTTCACAATGTGCATGAAAATGAATATATAAGAATAAATATAAATAGTCAAATAAATCCAGCGGTGAGTAAAAATTCCTAAAAAATCCAGCAATCAAAATAGTGTAAAATTATAAAAAATTAGTGACACCAAATGTGTAAAAAAATTCACATAAAAAAATCCACATAAAAATAAATATATAGGGATGTATTCAGAAGGTTCAATTATACAGGTGTAGAATCCTGATTGGTATAGAGCTTTTGATCACTAGCAAAGCTGTTTAAAAACACTTGCTTAATTAAGGTGCTCATTGATCTTTATAGTAACAATGAATGTGAGAATCATAAACAGGCAGATAAGAGAAAAAAACAATCATTGTGCAATAGTTAGGATACCAAGGTACACAGGCAAACTTCAATCCACTCACGTGTGCCTTATAATGATAAGGCATATGCAGGTTTTACTATAGCAGTCAGCCGCCTTAGACAGGAGCAGATTCAGTGCAGTACACTGTGTGAAACTGCTGATCTGCACAGAGCGTCCTTGGCTCCTCCCACGCGTTACATCACAGTCACGTGACTTTTTCCTCCAGGATTGGACGGGTGATCTGTCTATCAAAGTGCCCGGACAAGGGGGAGGGGCTGTATGTGACAGCGCGTGGCGGGGAACACACAGCTATTGTAATGAAAACTGTGATGTTCCCGGCGCTCTAATCAACCAGGCGATGGCGGCTCTCCTCTCTTCTACGCTGTGATAGGCGGCACCAGGGGCGGGGGGTGGAGCGCCGCTCCTGCCCCATTTTCGGCTCCATTATCGGCCATTTTTCTCTTTCGACATATTGCCGAATAGGCCATTTTTGGCCGATATGTTTCGGCGGCCGAAATTTCGGTGCATCCCAACTAGAAATATGTTTTTACAAACCCACACCTGGGAGCAAGCAGCTACCAATTTCTGGTCCGACCCATATTAAAAAAAAAGCTGTTGCTGTATCTGCCTAAATAGTCTTAGCTAGAATTAGGCTTTATCTTTTCTTTTACTTTCAAGCATATTTCCACTTTTGCAGAGAAAACCGCACTGTATATTGGTGTTCCCATTCACAAAGTATGCCTACATTTAAAAATAAATATTTCTTGTCTAGATGTTTTTTGGGAGGAGGTGACATGGCTGACTGCAAGGTTTTTGAACAATTTTAGAGTGAGCTCGTCCTAAAGCCTGGCACACACCCAGCAGGTTAAACGAAAAAAACTGAAGAGCTCGGAAGGAGCCGTTATAACTATCTGATGTTACAATGATCTCCCCCACTGAGCTATTGTGTTCTGACAGGGGGGATTCCCCCGCCATAACACACCGGTAAGTGCTCTCAGCCAAGAAAAAAATAGGAGGTTGGAAATGAGGTAAACCTCCTCCACTCAGCTGTCTTAGTGCTTTGCCGTGCTGTTATTTTTAATTTTGGTCAAAGATCCACTTTAACTATCCTGTCAAGTGATTGGATTAAAATGCCTAGTGCTTTGGAACTCTAGTGTCAATTAGGGATTCAAGTAGAAGTGCACCCTAACCCTAAAATCCCTGCATCTACAGACATCCACAATCTAACGCTAACCTTTTTAGCTCTGTAAAGCAGAAATCCGTATACATACCTTTTCTGCAGCCGATCCGACCCGATCCCATGCTGAGCTGTCAGCTGCAGCTTTGCTGTGTAGGCAGGTGCAGAGGACACAGCCAACAATGGAAGCCCCATAGTAAGTCTTTGGGTGACGTCACTCCGCATTAATTTCCCAGCCATTGTTGGCTGTGTCCTCTGCAGAGCTTCCATTGCTGGAGATCGGATCGGGTTCAAAAAAAGGTATGTTTACTGTCTATAGATGTAGGGATTTTAGTGTTAGACTTGACTTCTACTTTAATTAATGCAAACTTGGGCGCAACTTGTCTAGGAGGGGAGGAGCCAAGCCTGGGATGTCACGTCACCGCCACAAGCGTGTTTGTAGTGGTGAGCTGACTTACGAGTTGTTCTTAGTGCGCTTTGTTATAAAGATTTTTGTCAGTGTTTTTAGTAGTGGGGGTGAATAAACGTGTTTTAAATGGAGCGCACTATGGCATTGCCTTTTTATCCCTTGCAATATATGGTGGATGTTGCAAGAGGACATGGACCCGGTTCCTAAAGTGAAAGGAGGGAGTGAGGAGATCTCTTTCTGGAGAATTTGACTTCAGTCAGATAGCAGTGATGGGCATTTGATTATTTTGTTGGATGTGAGCAGGCATTGCATTTGGTGGTGGATAAAAAAGTGCTCTTGTCACAAGAAGATTTGAATAGTTTATATTTGGATACACAGAGCACTGGGTGCTGGACTGTTTATTTTTGTTCTATTGATTTGAGTTTTTTTATGGACTTTATGTCAGTTTTTCACAAACTAAGTGTTACGCTAGACTATACTGTATCATTTTTTAATATAAAGGATGAGGTGAAAACACCTGAAAATGTTATAGCTGGCGACACAGGAGTGGTTAGAATAATAGTTACTGAATATTAGTTACACATTATTATACATTCATCAATTAAGTATTGTTGAGGGTATTTACATTTATATTTTTTTGCAGCGCAGATTGACAAATACACCTAGATATCCTTGATTGACATGTTAATGGATCTCTGAACCAATAGCAGATAATTCCTTTTTAAAAAAAAAGCAAAAAAAACAAAACAAAACATATGCTTACAAGCATACATATAGAATACAAGATAGAGGTCATCTTGCAGTTAGGCTGAATTCACACATGGTGCGGTGACAGGCGTTTAACAGCACTGTAAAACACCTGTCACTGCAAGGACACACACAAAACAATTGTTTTCTTTGTGTCCCATTCACACTGCCATGCTGCTGCATTTTATTGTACAGAACTGTATGGCAGTGGCACTATACAACAGTGCAGTGCATCACGCTACTGTACATAAACATGAAGTGTACTTTTTGTAAAGCCCAAAAAAAAAGTTAATGTAAAAAAAAAGTAATGCCTGGTACACACAATGAGATTTTTGAATGAATGATCTTCCGTTTTTTTTTTTTTTTTTTTTGCATGCCAACCTCAGTTCGATCCTAAAGAGTTTATTAAAGTCACAAAAATTCTCGTAGGACAGAATAAAAAATTGGAAGTGATGTAATGAGCTGTAATGTATTTGTATTGCATTTTCGGACAACTGTACTGGTTAAACGAAAATCGTATGATCTGGCATCGTACGAAAAACATTTTCGAGCATGTCCGGTCGGATAATATCGTATGAACTGTCATGATCGGCTCTCGAAAGCTCTGTACTAACGATCTGATTATCATATGATCGCTTCGAAAGCTGTATTTTTCTTTTGATTTTCTGATCGTGTGTATGGGGCTTAATTCTGTGATGCTTTGAATGACGCACCACAGTGCCAGTGGCGTCTCCAGCTTTCATATTAGGGGGGGCACATGGGGGGACAGGGACAAAAGTAGGGGGGCAACTATAAAATGCAATTATATATATATCTATATATATATATATATAGATATATATATATATATATATCTATATATATATATAGATATATATATCCTGGGGCCCTTTACTACGATCCCACAATGGCCCTTTCAAATGTTCTGCAGTGAGCTCCCTTCCTACTGTATTGGGCCCCCCCCAGGGTGGCAGAAAACAAGAGATATATGTCACCAGCTTACCAAGAAAATATAAGGGTCCAAAGCAGTGGGAGAACTATCAGGGTTGCA